>NC_141877.1:671758878-672061909 GCF_056163025.1 Triticum urartu
TTCTACTGCACTCGTGATAGCAACCATCCAAGCATTTCTGCGAGCACGAGGTGCTTTGTAGCATGGGGCAGCCAGTGCAGGAATTTGCAGTGCGGGAATATTCAGTGCACCTGGGAGCACAAGCCGCCGGATTGTGTCCGTCAGCGCAGTCATCGCAGCCCGACGCCGTCGCCTGCTGGCTCAAGCTGAGGCCGACCAGCACAAGGACGCACACGACGGCGAGCATCTTCAGAGGGGAAGGTGAAGCCATTGATTCTTGGGAAAGAGCAGAGGATGGTTGCAAATCAGGACGAATAGGTGGGCAGGCGAACCTGGCCGTTGCTCGGTTATTTATAGCCGAGTGAAAGAGTAGTATATGGAGTTCTGGACGAGATCTACTACTAGTAGCGTGTGAGATGTGACTCGAAAATGCTAAATGGAGGTCAGGCTCCATACAGCTCTTTATTTTGAATAATTTGAAAAGTCCTATTTTGAAGTTTCAGAAAAAATCTAAAAACAATCATATGCATTCATACGGATGTGTAATACATGTGTGAAATTTGAAGATGATATATATTATGGTGACAGATACACAAAAAAGACAAAATCGTGATTTTGAAATGGTGAATAGTACATGCACTGTTCACTATGGAAAATGCATGAACTTGTCTTTTTTGTGTAGGTCTCACCATAATGTATTTCATCGTCAAACTTTACACACATGTAAAACACATCCGTATGAATGTGTATGATTGTTTCCAGAATTTTTCGAAACTTAAAAAATAAGATTTTTGAAATTTTCAAAAAATGAGCTCCATGGAGCTCGTCCTCCTAATGAGATCATATGTAACTGGAGTATACTCGAATCGATGCGTGTGTACTACCAAAGTAGACCAAATTAAATAAAGCGGAGTTACTCCAACAAGTTGATTCCCCATCATATTCGAGATCAGAACGATTACCCAGCATATTTTGAGATCAGAACGATGTATTGATAAAAGTACTATAGATTAAAAACCGAATCATGTCAGTCGGCATCTGGCTGCTGCAGGGGGTGATCGGTTGACCCAAAGGTTGCAACTTGCAAACAACTATAGATGCATAAAGCTAATACGGACAGTTGACTTGCAAAATGTATACAAGTACGTGCTAGCATTTAAGGATTCTGATATTTCGCCTATAAATAACACGTACCTGTCGGTGCATGATTCCGGTGGTAGTCTCAATGGGGTGTAGCGCCTGTAGCCAAAGTGTCCTTCTCAGCTCGAGCTCATGTGAGCTCGGTATGAACAGTAAAATCTGAACATTTTGAAACAAATTAAAAAAATCTGATTTTTTCGCGATAAACTTTGACAGTTATTTCTCACGATTGCAAAAATTCATCATCGAATGACATTTGTGGAAGTCGTGGCAAAAAAATTAATAATCACCAAAATGCTTTTGAAACTAACCTTTTGGAGCTTCATTTTTTTGCCACGACTTCCATGATGTAATTTCGTGATCAATTTTTGCAACCACTTAGGACATTTAACAGTGTTTGACACAAAAATTATTCAATTGTTTAAATTTGTTTTCAATTCATCTTGGATTTTACATTTCACCCGAGCTCATTTGAGCAGAGCTCGAGCTGAGAAACATCACATCCCGCCTGTAGCCTCTAATGCTGATGACCAAGTTAACAGAGACATGAATTTTGCACTGCCTAATTGCCTTGCTGCTTTCTCTCTTTCTTGTTTATTTATTTGGGAAGGAAAGCACGTTTGCCGAGATACATGCCCTATCTACTGGATCGCGACATCCCACGAGCAAGTGCACACAACTACGAGATCCTACAATGTCGCCACAAGCACACGGAACACATCGGGTCTATCAAAATAGCTAAGATTATTTCCACAGCCCATAGCTGGAAGTCTATATGAGAAGTAAATGAGACTTGCACCTAAGAGCTAGGTTATTTCCACAACCCATAGCCAGAAGTCTATATGAGGTCATGCACTTACAGTAGAGGTGATACTCTTGCTTGGACTGGATGGATGGTGTATATGCTCCGTATGAGGGAGATCAACCGTCGTCAATCTCCTCGATGGATCTGCACCTGATCTCCTTCGCCACGTTGTCGAGGATTTGCCATCCTTCAACACCATCGAGCCCCTTGGCTGCCAAGTCAGATCACATCGACCACGACCACAAGAAGGGCACCCATTATGACTACTCTTTGAAAAGGAAGGAACCCATCGGTGATAGGGAGGGCACCCATCATCTGTTATCTTCCAAGGGGAAGGAGCCCATATGCGACAACAGGGAGGGAACCCATGATTTTTTTTATCCATGACTTTTGTGAATGTTTGACTATTATTTTTCTTTTTTTTCATTGCTAGTTTTATTGGTTTTGTCTTCTTTTGTCTCTTCATTTTCTTCTTCTTTTTTCCTTTTCAAATTTAAATTTTTAGAAACTTATAAATGTTTTGAAAAATCAGGATTTTTTAATTTATGAAAAATTTTATAATTTATATTTTCAAATTACTGATCTTCTTTTAAAATTGATGAACAAATTTAAAATTCATGAGCATTTTACATATGTAAAGATTTTTTAACCCTTTAAAGTTTTTCCAAAATAATGGAAAAAATTCAGGTTTCACGAAAGAATTAGCTGGTATTAAAAACTAAAAAAATGTAAACATTTTTATTAAACGGTGAACATTTTCGAACGTTCTCAATTTTTTTTAAATTCAAAATTTCTTATAAAAAAATCATCCTTTTCTAAAAAATTATAACATTTTCATAAAAATGTCAAAAATATATTAAAAGGGGAGCAATTTTTAAAACTATAGTGCTTTTAAATTTGCGTTTATTAAAATCGTGAAACCTATTTTGGAAAAAATAGAATTTTCTAGATTTTGTGATTTTTTTAAAATGTGAAATTTTTTAAAAGAAAAATATAAAAACAAAAAATTAACAGGAAAGAAACAACATTCATATAGAAAACCGGTAAAACCTTTGGAAAATAACCAAAAAATAAAAAAAGATGTAGCCAAACAAGAGCCTTCCAAAAATCGAAGAAACCAACAGGACAATCCTTGTAAAATCAAAATCGGACAATATGCTAGCGATTATTGGGACTGGCCCATATCGCTGGCTCGGACCGCTGGTCGACAAATGGAAATGGCCGCAAAGTCTATATATCGTCTATTGTGAGCTATATAGCGAACTCTCGCCTCTTGCACTCTAGACAGGCTTGCGCCGGACGAGCGCTTTTATATTGGTTTTATCAGGTTTCTTTTTTAGTTACATAGGTTGTACTTGTTCTTGATTCTTTTTGTTTCATCCATGGCTCTATTTTATTTTTTATAGGTTTATTTTTTAGTTATGTTTGTTCTTTTCCTGTTTTACTTTTACTTTTATATTTATTTTAAGGAAATTAGAGAGGTGTTTTCAAATATAGACAGTCTTTTTAATTGTAAAGAGCACATTTTTCAAGAAAAATAACAAAAATAATATGTGTTGGTAAAAATAATTTTAAATACATGGACGTGTTTTAAAAATATATAAAATTTACTTGTATTGCGTGAACACTTTGTTAAGTATATAGATACCTTTTTAGATTGTAGGTTATACTTTAAAAAGTACATCTACATCAATTTTTGCAATAGAAAAAACAATCCACTGTATTATTATGTACTTTTTCTATCTAATATTCTTGAAATAATTTCTACACTTTTTGCGAATTTTCAGTAAAAAGGAAAATAAACTATACTTGTGTTAGTCAGGCGCACTGACTGCAACCCATTAGCCTCCAGAATGGGCGACGCCCCGCGTCATGGCCGCAATGCGCGAGATATAAGACGCGCATGTGTCCTTAGTCCTTTCTCTTTTACAAACATTAACCTTTCTGGCCGGATGGTTTGGAGGATAGTAGTGTCCTCAGTCTACCAGGGTTCAAGTCCTTGACTTGATAATGATGCTCGCATTTTTCTGGATCTATTGCAGACCTTCCGGCGATATGCGTTCAATGTGTAGAGACGTTCGCGTCGACTGCGAAAACGTTAGTGGCGAGTTCATCAATCTCAAGAAGATATGTTGACTCAGTCTCTCAGAAGTGCTAATAGGGATAGGGTATGCGTGTATTCATGTTCATAGGGATGGGTGTATACGCATATGTATGAGTGTGCGCATTTGTACTGCGTTAAAAAAGTAACCTTTTTTTTGCGAGGATTCTGTTTTGTTTTCATTGGAACAATTTTAGAGGTTATTTAGAACATACTCCATGCATGTCTCTAAAATGCAATCCTTTGAAGCATAAAGAAGTTATCAGAAAGAAGACGGCACGTATGCATGCATCAATCTTCCGCGAGGTGCATGCAAGTCCTAGAATCCAAGATGGATGCGTGGACCACGTAGACACCAGTACTGATCGTCGAGCAAGCTAGCGACGACCTTCTGCGCCGATGGTGGGTCTCGTCGGTGGCCGGCCGGCTGACCTTGACCTGCAGGCACACATGACACATACATATATAGCGTCACATGCATGCATGCACGAGCATTCCTACATATATCGCCATGCACGCACAGACAAAGCTAGCTAGGTAGGTATTGCCACTGGCTCGCTGTCCGGTCCCTACATGGCTTGGCCGGTACTCAGCGTGGTCCGATTGCGGCTATGCATGCGTGCTTTGTCCAATATGTCTGCATGAGCTTCCACTTGGAGCACCGTCGGCCACCTCCGTATGTGCATAAGGGCATCTATAACGCCGATCCGCAAATCGGACATCGTATTCCAAAGTACGTGAACATGAATGCAGGAACCAATCATCCAACACTACATGCATACATTTCAAACACTGTTCCAACTAACCCGACGAATTTCATGCAAACTGGATGATATTCATACAAACTGGAGCATACTAATTTATTTCGGATAGTTTTCATTAGGGGTGGAGGGGGGGGGGGGAGCTAAACCTAGACTACAGCAGGATCCATCGCCCAAGTCCTTGTTGTTCCCATCCGACGACTGCGTCCTCCATACGCCATCTCGATAAGCAGCAGTGACAAGACCCGTGAAGTGAAGGTGCAATCTCCGGCGAAAAAGAGTAGAACATGGGAAACGGACTGGCCCACTTGGGACACAAGGCCCACTTGGTCCGGTTGCGGCTATGCATGCGTGCTTTGTCCAATATGTTTGCATGCGCTTCCACTTGGAGCTTTGTCGGTCACATCCACCAGTACATCACTACATAATAATCATGCCACTGCAAGCACCGATTTGTCGATTTAGGCATCACTGGCGGTAGGAGAGGACCAAGTCCGGGTGAGGGAGCAGCGCGGCAGGTCCTAAGGGCATCGAGGATGGCACCTGGTGGCCGGCGGAGGCTAGAGGGGAGGCATCAGAGTAGATGTGGCGCGGGGGTGGGGTGGGTGCAGCCGAGGGAGGAGGGGGCTTTTTTTTGCTCGGGCAGGTGGACGCCGAGAAAAAATAAGAACGTGTGGTGCCAAGGACAGTTTTTTTTTTACTTCAATAATCGGTTTAGGAGATCGGCTAGATGCCAGTTAGAAGAGTAAAACTGAAATTTTGCTCCTCTATAGTTTTTAGGGAATCAGCTAGCTTTTCTGGGGATCGGCTACTTGCCCTTGGCTAGTTCATCTAATTTTCGTTGGAATTCTTCATCTACGTCTGTCGCGCTCGGAGAGGCCACACAGGAGGAGAGGAGAGGAGATTCTCGTCGAGTTGTCAATTAGCTAGCACGCCAGCATGCATGCCTGGACGCCCGAAACTAACTGGATCCCGTGATGCGTGCATCATTCGACTCTGATGGAGCCGTACACACCTAAGCTTAATTTGCCAATGTCACGTACGTCACTCACGGGTGTTTGTTGTTGAGATGCACTTCCGCTTAAATTATTTGTGCATCTTGATTCCATGACATACATCTACGGCTTCATCGATCTCCACCCTGTTACTAGCTGTATGTATCTGTTTGCTAGCTCGCTGGTGAACCTCACCTCAAAACGGACAGAACGATCGATGCCGTCGCCCAGGCGCTAACTACAGTTAAGCACTATGCCAAAAACCCCAGCCGACGCCCTCTTCCGGCCGGCATGCAGCCACTGGATACAAAATGCATAGATACGACAACTAATCTTGCATGCGTGTGAGGACATATAATAGTATGGATGTATAGTTAAACTCACCAACGTACTGTACTTTAATTACTATACTTTTGCTTCCCGAAATGGCACTACAGTGCTCATGCACACATGCTAGCATCAATCATGCCAACAATCATGGCATGAAAGTATTCTGGACTATAAGCAGCTGATGCTGCAATTAGCTCATGATTAACAACAGTGCGGCTAATAATTAGCGTTATCCGGAGCTCTTACTAGATCGCACAATATGGTCAATGATGCAGCTTCAATCAGAAGCGCAAGCAGCTACTCCGTCTGTTCCGAAATATTTGAAGTTTCAGGCTTGTTCTAAGTCAAATTTCTTGAAGTTTGGCAAAGTTGGTAGAAAATATACCAACAACTACAACGCCAAATTAGCTTTATTAATTCATCGTAACATATCACATCTAAGATGACATCATAAATTTCCTTTTTTTTAATCTATCAGCAACTATTTGTTTGTTTCCGTCCGATCGCTAAGTCGCTCGTAGCCAACGTCCAGCCCAACTGTTTATTTGTCACCATCATTAGTCCAGCCCAACTGTTTGTTTCTCACGATACTAATGTCTGCTCAAAGGAAAACAACGATTGTGAAAAGCAACGATCGGTTGTATCACACAAGAAAAAGCACAGAAGTGTGTACGTCCCAAAAAAGCATCTACACAGGCACTAATATATATATATATATATATATATATATATATATATATATAATGTTACTATTCATCATCCAGGGTGCAGAATAAGTTATTCTTCACCCGAGGCAATCTTACGATCATTTCATAATTAAATTACGTTTGCAATTTAAATAGTTACATTCATATTGATTCACTACGTAAAATTTGGCATAAGAAAATAAAAATATAGATCATAAGCCAAGAAAATTTATAGTTTATGTGTATTTTACACTATGTTTTTACGTTTGTAATTTTACATAACGTAAAATATTTTTTACAACGATTATATATTTTCTTACGGTCTCTTTTTACGTCAGAAATAAGACAAAACTTACGGAACGTAAAATTACGGGGCATTGATGGTAAAATAAAGGAGGGGTGAAGAATAACTATTTCTCACCCAGGGTGACGAATAGCGCGACCCTATATATATATTAGTGCCCGATTATTTCAAAACGTGGAAGTGCATGTGGGGTAAAAAGCTTATATTTTCAAGTAGATATTTAATAAAAGTAAATGCATTTATGTAGTATTATGTACTAATTTGAAAAATGTTCACAAAACTTTGCAAGTAAAAAAATTGTTCACGAGCTGAAAAATGTTCGCGATTTAAAAAAAATCAAGAATTTGAAAAAATGTTCACAAAACTAAAAATATTTGTGATTCCAGAAAATTTCATGAGATCAATGTTTTTGTGGATTCAAAAAATGGTCGTGAATTTGGAGCCCAGTTGCGAGTTACAAATGACGACTTGCAATTGAGGTGGACTTATAATTGATGTGGCAAAAAAAACTCCAAAGCCTAGTTGCAAGTCGATGGTGGACTTGCAACTTGGGCAACCAAAAAAAATTCAAGCCCACTTGCAAGTGAAGAGTGGAATTGCGATTAAGTGTGACAAAAAAGGGTGAGCCACATTGCGAGTCCAGGGCAGACTTGCAATTGGGCGTGAATAAAAAAGGCCAGTCCCAATTGCGAACCAAGGATTGGCTTGCAACTGAGGCAGCAACAACTACATTCCTAGTTGCGAGTCTTGGTGGGCTTGAAGTCGAGATGAGAACAAACTACGCGCCCAGTTGCAAGTCGAGGGTGGAGTTGTAACTGGGACGACAAACACACTACACGCTCAGTATGGTTGACATGCAACTCGGGTCACTACAAAAAAGTATGACGCGTCCTAATTTTGAGTCGATGGCTGACTTGCAATTGGGACCCTGCAAACATACATCCCCGTCCTAGTTGTGAGTCGATGATTGACTTGCAACTGGGCCCCTACAAACGTACGCCCCTAGTTGCGAGTCGATGATTGACTTACATCTAGGCCCTTACAAACATACGCCCCCTAGTTGCGAGTTGATGGTTGACATGCAACTGGGGCCACTATAAAAAAGCCCTGTTCAAGAATTCATCCGATTAACCAGTTAACTTGCCGATTAATCCCTACTCATAGGGTCCCCGAGTAGCTGATTACCCAATAAATCATCCGATTAATTGATTAAATGGCCGATTAACTTGACGATTAGCCTATTAATCCCCTACTCACCAGCTGACCGAGCAGCTACCAGTTAACGATTTCCTCAACAATGTAAAAAAGTACAACACGTACTAGTTGCATGTCGATGGTTCACTTGCAACTGGACCCCTGTGAACATACGCTCATCCTAGTTGCGAGTCGATGGTTGACTTGCAACTGGACACCTACAAACATAGGCCCCCCTACTTGCGAGTCAATGGTTGACTTGCAACTGAGCCCCTACTAACATACGTCCCCCTAGTGGCGAGTCGATGGTTGACATGCAACCGGGGAGACTACAAAAAAGTACGACGTGTCCCAGTTGCGAGTCGATGGTTGACTTGCGATTGAGCCCCATAAACATACGCCCCCCTAGTTGCAACTCGATGGTTGACATGCAACTCAGATCACTACAAAAAAGTATGACGCGTCCTAGTTGTGAGTCAGATGGTTGACTTGCAACTGGGCCCCTACAAACATACACCCCCTAATTGTGAGTTAATGGTTGACATGCAACTGGGGCCACTACAAAAATTATGAGGCGCCCTAGTTTGGAGTCGATGTTTGACTTGCAATTGGGCCCCTATAAACATACATCCCCCGCCTAGTTGCGAGTCGATGATTGACTTGCAGTCGGGCCCCTACAAACATACGCCCCCTAGTTGCGATTCGATGATTGACTTGCAACTAGGCCCTTATAAACATACACCCCCTAGTTGTGTGTTGATGGTTGACATGCAACTGGGGCCACCAAAAAAGTACGACTCATACTAGTTGCATGTCGATGGTTCACTTGCAACTGGACCCCTACGAACATATGCTCACCCTAGTTGCAAGTGGATGGTTGATTTGCAACTGGGCACCTACAAACATAGGCCCTCCTACTTGTGAGTCGATGGATGACTTGCAACCGAGCCCCTACCAACATATGTCGCCCTAGTTGCGAGACGATGGTTGGCATGCAACTCGGAAAACTACAAAAATAGTATGACGTGTCCTAGTTGCGAGTCGATGGTTGACTTGCAACTGAGCCCCTACAAACATACATACCCCTTAGTTATGAGTCGATGATTGACATGCAACTGGGGCCACTACAAAAAAGTACGACACGTCCTAGTTGCGAGTCGATGGTTAACTTGCAAATTAGCCCCTACAACACATGCCCTCCCCTAGTTTGAGTCGATGACTGACATGCAACTAAGGCTACTACAAAAGTATGATGTGTCCTAGTTATGAGTCAATTGTTGACTTGCAATCAGGCACCTACAAACATAGCCCCCCTAGTAGCGATTTGATAGCTAACATGCAACTGGGGCCACTACAAAAAAGTACGACGCGTCCTAGTTGTGTGTTGATAGTAGATATGCAAACGGGCCCCTACAAACATATATCTCCCCTAGTTGCGAGTCGATGGTTGACATGCAATTGGGCAACTACGAAAAAGTATGACGCGTCCTAGTCGTTGGTTGACTTGCAACCGGGCCCCTACAAACATACGCCCCCTAGTTGTGAGTCGATGGTTGATTTCCAACTAGGGCCCTACAAACATACGTTCCCTAGTTGCGATTCGATGGAAGGCTCTCAACTGCCCCTCCTCCCTACCAACATACATCCCACCTAGTTGCGAGTTAATGGTTGACTTACAACTGGGGCAATTACAAAAAAACGATTTTCGAGATGGCTACATGCAAATGAGGCGACTACAAAAACTACAAATAGCTCTATTCTGGAGTTGAGGGGTTTACATACAAACTAAAATAGGGAAAATTTTATTTCTGTGAAAAAACAACTAGGCAAACACTTGCATATGCAGTATACAAAAAATTTAACATGGAAAAAGAGTGCATAAAAAAATAGGGGAAAACAAAAAAAAACGTGCCCTGCCATCTCTGAGCCACAGACCGCCAGATCAGGCCGTCTCCTTCGGATTCGAAACAAAACGGTAGAAATGGAATAACAAGGGATGACAACTCGAGGGACGCTGTCGTATCAATGTAATATACTCTCTGCTAGACCCGTCGTATTCGAAAAATAGCCCAACACAAACAAAGGCAACGCCGGCCCAACAAAAAAGGAAAAAAAGGGGAAAAAAACAGTCCCGCTCCACTCTAGGCCTCCCGGTCTAGACTCTACAACGCGGCGCGGATCGATTACGGGCGATCACTCGAGCGCGAAAAATAAAGACACAATAGATCGGACGGATGGACATCTAGATGTGAGATCACTGAATTTTATCCAGTTTTGTTTTAGCAATCCCGCTCAAAAAAGAAAAGAAAAAACACAAAGACGGAAATAACCGAAAAACAGATGGACAAGGATGCGCAGATCACTCGTGCTGGGACAAACAACAACACGTGAGCCTTGCTAAAAAAATATGAATCTTGAAAAATGCATATAAATATATATATATATATAGAGAGAGAAAAAAATGAACATCGCAGTCTAAAAACAAAAGGGAAAAGCCAAGACTAAAACACACAATCACAAGAGAGGGCAAAAAAAAACACGATGCCAAAGAGCAGCAGGCCACCAGGGGCAACAACGGCGCTGTGAATAGGAGCAGGCCGCCAGCAGTATAGAGCAGCACACGCTCAGCCAACACAAGAACAAAGCCACGACCGTGCAAAGACAACAGATGGCAAGAAAAAAAACAAGTGCAGTACAAATCTTAGAGCCTTCAGATCATGTGGTGGAGAGGTTAGATGTGACATAGTTAATTTTCATCTAGATGTGAGTTAGCCAATCCGTTTCTATAATAGACTTTGACTTAAGAGAAATATAAAATTTGAAATATTTGAAAACGGAAGGAGTAGTTTATATAGTATCGATAAAAATAACCAAGTTGTAGTATAATAATCCTCGGCGTGCACTCGCGGCCCATGTACATCAGCGCATGGCTTGAGGAATGTCACGGAAGCACTTTCTCTTGCTCCTTCGGGAAAAAGTTGTGTGGTGCATGGCAGTGCCCTCTGAGCTAGGATGGACGACAGATATTTTTAAAGGTGACTTGTGTAGCAGTATACGGCTGCTAGTGGGGTACGTAGTGCAGGATATATATTTGTTGAAACAGATGTAGTGCAAGATAAGAAAAAGGTGATCGAAAGGATGTATACATTACATGCACCGTGCATAAAGATTATGAGCTGGTAAGTATATATGACTGCCAGTGGGGTAGTACAACTCTGCAAGATAGGGAAAAGGTTGTGGGAAGGATGCACGCATGTACCTTCATGCATGGTGCGGCACCATTCCAGACGGAGAAAGAGACGCATGCATTCGTGATAGGAATGTACACCCAAACTTTAGCCGCGATCACAAGATAACTGCACACCTCCGGCAATGTTTGTGACCCGTCAATCTGAAAAGGCATGCGGTGCGTCCCAAACTACTCTAGTGCGCAATCCAGCTCGATCCTCAAGTAGCAGCAGCTTAGCCGCCGGTTATGGACGTCTCTAAGTTGACCAAGAAATAATCATTTGTGTATATGGGTAGGATGGTTAGGAGAGTGGTCGCACTCTTGGCCTACCACGAATTACACCCTAGGTTAGATGCCATGTGTCTGTTACATTTATGCAGATCATTCTATTAATTGGTGGTACGTTTCCATCGATAGCGATGTCTCTATGGTCAATCTGTCAAGTTTGAAGCTTCAAACTACGATTTTCAGTAGGTGCGTTGTCACTGTGTGCGCGTGGTGGTTTATGTCGACTCTCACGTCTGTCTACATATATACTCGATGTTTTTAAAAAGAGCTATGAAAGTCGCTATCCCATGGATTCTTTATCTAGCGATTGACTGTGTTCTGTTGTGTGATTAGACGCGGAGGAATTTTTAGATGCTCCGGAATTAACATGGGCCATTGATTTTTGGTGATCCGGTGGTACTCTTACCTCCAGGCAAGTAAGAGGTTATCACTGATCTTATAGGGTTAGTATGGACTTTTCCATTTGTTTAAATTAGGAAGCCAATAAAATTGATGTTCAGAAAGAAGAAAATAATAATGTCATCAGTGCAGGGTTGTAAACCATGAAATATAAGAGTATGTGAATTCATATTTGATCCCTTTTTTCATTTATCGGCCATGGCATTGAGCTGCGTGTAAATATTTGTTACACACATATGTGTCATCAAAGCAAGGTGGTAAACAATATTAGTTATTTTGTTCTTTGTAAATTTTGCAGAACCCTGCGAAGACAAAGCATTAAAATTCAAAAAAGTTCTAATGCACACTATGGATATGTGTGCTGTTTTGCTGAACTTTCGTGCATTACCAGCGACTACAATCTTATTTGTTCAAATTTGAGGTGACATAACCTACTATGTGCAAGTAAAACTAGTGAACCGATACAAATAATTTTCACAACGAGTCATGCAAAAGTGTGCATCTACAATCATTGGAGAAAACAACTTTGTGGTAAAAGAAAATAAAAACAAAATAAATATGGAAAAATCATTTGTGGATAGAAGATATGTCTAGTATATATTAAAGTATTTTGCAAAAAAATTGGTACATACCAAAGAAATAAGTAAGTCCGTTCAAGACATTTTTTTACTAATACTCACCATAGTCATAATGTAATATGTCCAAGTTTGCCCATGATCAATGGACAGAGTCCTCTTATCTTTTGGGGTGGTAAGTTGAAGCTTGTTAAAAGTTAGAAGTGCTCTTACACAACGATGGAAGAATATTCCCTTTAATAAGCACACTGACAGGTAAGATAATGTTCTCAGGTAGTAAGCTTAGTCTGCTTGATTATCTCTTATTATTTTTATTTTTATTTAAAAAGAATTTAAAGTTCCCCTTTTCTTTTCCTTCATCCATACCCCTATGTGCATTCCCACCCTCCTTCTTCCCCATTATGATTTTTTTCCTACGCCATCTCTGTTTTTTTCCTACCGGTTTTTTCCAAAAACCGCCTAAAGTGCTCCAAGTATTATTGACTTACCAAGTATTCTCTACTACATAAGAAGAATGTAAGGCTCCCGCTTCTTCATTTTTCCTACCCCTACATACGCCCTTCCCCTCGCTCCTCACCGTTTTGATTTCCCCCCTTACATCTATTGTTTTTCCGAAAACCACCTCAACGGGTCCATGTCTTGTTCAATTACCAAATAAAATCAGATTTTCTTTGATAAGCCAATAAATGATTACCAAATAAAAAAACCATTTTGGTACACAATCACATTAATAATAAAACGTTAGGTAAATCCCAGTGCTCTCACAAAAAAACCACTAGAATTTTTATGCACCAACCTACAAGAATATTTGTGCCCCCAATATAACTCACGGAAACCTATGTAGTTGTAATAAGAAGGATGTGAACTTTCCATTTTGGTGGCATTGGTGGTGGTCAATTATTTGTAAGCTGGTTACCCAACATAAATTCTTGCATCGAGTAATGGTTTTTTCTTCTTCTAAAATGATACTGTTAAAAAGGAACTGTCTAAAAAGCAGGGCAGAGAAGCCGGTTTTCTAGAAACACAAGCAAAGGGATGACAGGGTTGATTAGCTTCCACGTAGTGGTACTGTAGAATGGTTGAGACAGTTGAGTGTTGGGAGGTAGTATAAAAAGGCCAAACGCCCGTGAAGATATGGCATGTATTGGCGTCGCAAAGAGGCAAAACCAAGATGCCTCCATCCAACGGAGCACACCAACGCTAAAGACCAAAGCGCAGCAGCTAGCAGGCACGGGCGGCCGCAATCCTTTTGTTCCATCTGAACCGTGAAACAATCAATCAAGCATGGCCAGCTCGCAGCTTAGCTTGCATGCATCTCGAGCGAGCTCAGTCTCCATCTCCCGGTCCCAGCCAGGAAGGACATCCAAAGTTCAAGTAATTTATTGACGTATTGATTTACCAGCAAGCCATGTATAGACAGCATCAGTTCTTTACTGAAAGGGACATCAAAGGCATCAATCTACCCGCTCTCTATATGTAGTTTATCCAAGAGAATGAAGGGAAGAGTCTTTTTGGATTTGATCACAGGCCGTACGTGTAGGAACAAGGATGACAGATGCACAGGAGATCAATGTAGAAAAGCTAAATATTGCCACAGATATATAGAGCGGTGCCGGTGGATGGACAATTGGAGTAGGTGCCAACATTAAGTGATACATGCATGTACTATAAGGCTAAGCACAGACTGAGGTACACGATGGACAACGACACTAGGCACCGGACGTCACAGGCGACGTCTCACCCTGTTACATAAGGCACTACTAATTAAAATCAACCGACTCGCAGATCGAGCGGCCATCCATTAGCTACATATATATATAATATATGTAGTGCGCACCCACGACGCCACGGGTGCACGTACGATGCAGCATCGCATATATATATATTTTTCAATGTATATATATATTGTGGATCAATATTTGATGGGCTAGTCGAACTGGATGATGGAGCTGTAGATCTCGTTGGGCTCCCAGTCGGCGGGGATGACCTGGTCGGCGACGAGCGTCTTGCCGGACTCGTTGGTGATGCGCAGCGAGAAGGGGCCCTGCATGGGGCGCCGCGTGTCCATCCGCCAGATGGACCCCCACGACTCGGTCATCGGCACCCACTCCCCCGTCGGCGCCATCCCGCCTTCTCCGGCGACGTCCGGCCGCGACTGCATGATGTCCACCTGGTCCACGTCGCCGTCTCCGTTCTCGTACTCCACCAGGATCGCCAGGTAGTACGGGTTCGACCCGTGCTGTACGTGGAACGTCACCGTCAGCCCTGGGTACTGGCACGGCACCCTGCACATACAGCAATGTCGCTCGACCGTGTCAGTGGGTGTCATTCACAAACACAATCTAGCTCGATTCATGCGATCTCCTATGTGTGGCGATGCAGTGCTATGTTATTTAGTGTCACGAGATCGATGTACCGTGATACTAGCTAGCGACCAAGAACACCAAAAGCTACCCCGCATAAATGCCGACGCTGATGCCACGGCTTGTTGTTTCCTATCATTCGAGGAGGACAATGACACGTCGTGCTGGTTAGAATCTTTCCGGGTCCCATGCATGCATATCCTTGTCGTCGTTGTTAAAAAGTTGGCGGTGACGACAAGGCAAAAAATGGGCGTGTTGGCGGTTACCTTGCCCCATCTAGCTAGCTACCACCTTCCGTTTGCTTTTGTACAGAAGCGGCCGGGCCGGCGGTTGGGAAAGGAAAGGAAAGCAACGGACGGTGGACACGAGCGGCACCGGTCGTGGATGGTCGGTAGTGGAGGTTAAGCCGTCGAGATAAGATAAGATGATGGCGACTCGCAATGTACCTCCTGAACTGCATGTCGATGATGCCGGCGTGGCGGAGCTCGTCGTTGCGGCCGTCCTTGGCCATGGCGCCGAAGGCGGTGCCGCTGAGGTCGAAGTGGAAGCGGGACACCGGGTAGTAGTTCATGTCCGTGATGATCACCGTCTCAGGCACGCCCGAGCACGCCGGGTGGCCCGCCGACACGCACCGTATCTGCAGTACAATTGAAATGTATTACTAATTAGTAACGTGTGGCTAGTAGTAAATGGATGTAATTCCAAAGAGAGAATTTCGTTCCAACCAGGTAGCATGAGCCGCATCCCTTGCCGTCCTTGAAGAGCGGCTCGTTGCCGCAGGAGGTCATGGCGGAGAAGGGCGGCAGGTTGACGTTCTTGAACCCGCAGGCGCCGCCGTTGTCGTCGGGCCCGGCGCCCTTGGGCGCGCCGTACCAGGTGGCCCTGGCGTCGAGCCAGCCGCCGGCGTCGACATTGGTGCTGTTGGAGCTGGAATTGGCCGCGGGAGGGGACGGGGTGGCCGCAGGAGGAGGCGGGATGGCAGCCGGGGGAGGAGGGGATCCGTAGCCGTAGGACGGTGGACCGATGGCCGGCGGGGAAGAAGGAGGCGGCGCCCCGTGGGCGTGCGGGGGCGCGTGGTGGGAGTGGGACTTCTTACCGCCGCTGTTGCTGCTGCGCTTGGCGCAGCAGCCGTGGCCGTGCGCGGCGAGGATGCAGAGCAGCAGGGCCGCCGCGACGGCGACAGAGGAGGAGGAGGAGACCATCGCTAGCAAGTTACTCCAGTAGGAGATGATTGAATTGGATGCTCTGTTCTGCCGGTCGGCGCTGGGCACGGGCCGTATTTATAGCCGGGTGGGGCGGCAAGTGAAGCGCGCCCGCGGAGATGGATGGGTTATGGGTGGATTGGCTGCGGAATTGCATGCAGATGGTGGTGGTGGTGGATGCATGAGCATGAGCGTGACTGCCGGCCGATTGGGTTCACATGCGGGTGGAGGGACTCGCGGCACCGGCCCGGCCCGGGGGGTCACGAGCGCTCCTCACTATGCCTCCTCTCATACAGTGTAGTATTGCAAAACGTACGCTACACTATAACTAAATAACTATGGTTGGTACCACACGCGCGCTCCGGCGAGGAGATGATCGTCGTTCTTTTCTTCAATGGCTGTTGTAGCAATGCCGAAGGAAGATGACGAGTGTTGGCATCAAACATAGAAATGTTTTGCTATCTTTTTAATTTTGTCATGTTGATCCTTACTTAACTTGTATTTTGATCTTTAGATATGGATGAGACATGTTTTACCATGCAAAAGAGACTACCACGCGCGTGTATATTCATGTAGACGTATGTACGTGTCAGTCACGTATTATATGATGGGGACGCTGTCACACCAACAACCGGCCGTAGCATTCAATCCATGCAGACAGACACACCGTACGCTGTGTCGGTCTCGTATCCAGCTTGGTCACTGCTTATTTCTTGCATGTGCATATTCCGCTACTTAGTTAGAGTATCTACGGTCGGATGTGTTAAATTTGGCCCCTCAAACATCTACACGCCCACGTGTGTCTGTGGGTAGTGACTGGGCACGTCTAAAATTTTATTTGTTATATCCGGATATTTTATACTAAAATTTTAAATTAATACAAAGACATGCAAACAAAATAACCTACATACTACATCGATCACGTAGCTACTTGTCTTCGGAGATGTCGACGATCTCCGTGCGCGGCTCCGGCAGAATTGGCGGCAACTGCAACTTTGACTCCTCCGGCGCCTCCGGCTGCTCCGCTCCGGCCTCCTCCGCCTCTATCTCCGTGTCGAGTTCGGCGAAGAGCGCGCCAGACTCCGCCTGCTCCCACCGAAGAAACGCCCGGTTGGCATCCACATAGGCCTCATCCTACATGGGCTCCAAGATGGCTTGCTGCTCCGCCATCTTGTCAGACTGGGCAATGGCGAACTCCGCCTTCGCCTGCTCTATGTTGAAACCCAGCAGTAGCTGCTCCGGCTCCTCCACCTTCATGGGTGCCAGCTCCTCCTCCTCCAGCTCCGGCGAGTCCGGAGGCAGCCCGGCAGCGATGTGGGCGACTTGTCTCGCCTGGTTCTCCTGCTGGATCTCGGTGCGGCGCTCCGGCGTGAGCATTGCGTAGTAGGTGATCTTACTCCGGACCATGGCGGAGTGCCGGAGCATGGGCAGAGTGCCGGAGCGGGAGATGGAGGAGGTGGATGGGCTCAGACTGGTTGTGCGGAGAGGGGGGAGGTGCATGGACTAGGGCTGTGGGACTCCGGTCGGGTTAAATAGGCGGATTTGCTCTCGGGCGGCGAGCCGGAGCGGCGCCACGCAATGTTCACACTGAGGAGGCGTCCGTCGGACTGCCAGGTTTTCGGGCGAGTCCGCATGGAACCCCTTCGTCAGTCCTACGTGGCAGGCATGTCCGGAAGCGTCCGGGCGCCCCATATCCGCCCTATATTTAGACTAAGTATGAAGAGTGCTAGTCAGTCCAGACATTTAAGGCCCGTTTGAGTCATAAAAATGTGACCGGTCAGTTACTAGACGGCCCACTTAGACGTATGAGACGGGTTTAGGACGTTCGGCTATAGATGCTCTTAGCTGCAGGTATCGCCGGCCTTTCTTACGCTGCATGCTACCTACACGCCGTGAAGCAAGTAACATGGCGGTCCGCGGTTGTCTTTCTCCACCTGCATGCCTTTGTTTTCCTGTCAACTCTTCCGTCGAAATAGGTTTTGTTCTTGCTTGATGAATAAAACTAACATTTATATTTTATTTGTTTGTAAAGAAGGATAAGCCCCAACCTCTGCACTAGAGTGATGCATGCAACTATTTTATTAAGCATAAGTACGTTCAACAACGTATAAGTTCTAACATCAGCTCACAAACAGAGCCCAACGAAAAGATAAAAATGATGCCACATCCGGCGAAAAAACAATAGGCTACAATGACTAAACACCTAGCCCATTAATTGCTCGTCATCCAAATCGATAAAAGATAACCCATGCTGTCGTCTCAGTAACCAAAAGCTCATTGGAGTCCGCATGATCCACGCTATAGATAACCTGCAAAAAGTTGGAAAAGTTTTTCCTGTTAAAGATTATATCATTTCTGCAGTTCCATATAGCCCAAAATAGTGCACATATCCCTATCCAAATATGACTCGCTATGTTTGCTTCCACTCCATTTAGCCACGTCCCAAATAACGTGTTCATACTAAGTGGAGGGTTAATATAGAAGGCTATGTGCAAAGTATGCCAAAGAAGTTTGGCAAGCGGACAATCGAGAAAGAGGTGTTTTTGTTGGAAATATGCCCTAGAGGCAATAATAAAATGATTATTATATTTCCTTGTTCATGATAATTGTCTATTATTCATGCTATAATTGTATTGTCCGGAAATCGTAATACATGTGTGAATACATAGACCATAATGTGTCCCTAGTGAGCCTCTAGTTGACTAGCTCGTTGATTAACAGATAGTCATGGCTTCCTGGCTATGGACATGGGGATGTCATTGATAACGGGATCACATCATTAGGAGAATGATATGATGGACAAGACCCAAACCTAAGCATAGCACAAAGATCGTGTAGTTCGTTTTCTGTAGCTTTTCTGGATGTCAAGTATCATTTCCTTAGACCATGAGATTGTGCAACTCCCGGATACCGTAGGAGTGCCTTGGGTGTGCCAAACGTCACAACGTAACTGGGTGACTATAAAGGTACATTACAGGTATCTCCCAAAGTGTCTGTTGGGTTGGCACGAATCGAGACTGGGATTTGTCACTCCGTATGACGGAGAGGTATCTCCGGGCCCACTCGGTAATGCATCATCATAATGAGCTCAATGTGATCAAGTGGTTGATCACGGGATCATGCATTACGGTACGAGTAAAGTGACTTGCCGGTAACGAGACTGAACAAGGTATTGGGATACCGACGATCGAGTCTCGGGCAAGTAACGTACCGATTGACAAAGGGAATTGAGTACGGGATTGATTAGGTCCTCGACATCGTGGTTCATCCGATGAGATCATCGAGGAGCATGTGGGAGCTAACATGGGTATCCAGATCCCGCTGTTGGTTATTGACCAGAGAGTCGTCTCGGTCATGTCTGCTTGTCTCCCGAACCCGTAGGGTCTACACACTTAAGGTTCGGTGACGCTAGGGTTGTATAGATATGAGTATGCAGTAATCCAAAAGTTGTTCGGAGTCCCGGATGAGATCCTGGACGTCACGAGGAGTTCCGGAATAATCCGGAGGTAAAGAATTATATATGGGAAGTTGTCGTACGGTCACCGGAAAGGTTCGGGGGCATATCGGTATTGTACCGGGGCCACCGGAGGGGTTCCGGGGGTCCACCGGGAGGGGCCACCTCTCCCGGAGGGCCTTATGGGCTGTATGAGGAAGGGATCCAGCCCAAAGTGGGATGGGGCGCCACTCCCCCTAGGGCCCATGCGCCTAGGGTTGGGGGAAACCCTAAGGGGGGCGCCCCCTTGCTTGGGGGGCAAGCCCCCCTCCCCTTGGCCGCCGCCCCCCTCTAGATCTCATCTAGAAGGGGCCGGCCCCCTTCCCCCTTCCCCTATAAACAGAGGGGTGAGGGGAGGGCTGCAGAGGACATCCAAGGCGCAGCCCCTCCCCTCCCCAACACATCTCCTCCTCCGTCACGAGCTTGGCGAAGCCCTGCTGGAGTACTGCTGCTCCACCACCACCACGCCGTCGTGCTGCTGCTGGAGCCATCTTCCTCAACCTCTCCTTCCCCCTTGCTAGATCAAGAAGGAGGAGACGTCACGCTGACCGTACGTGTGTTGAACGCGGAGGTGCCGTCCGTTCGGCGCTAGGATCTCCGGTGATTTGGATCACGTCGAGTACGACTTCCTCATCCCCGTTCTTTGAATGCTTCCGTGCGTGATCTACAAAGGTATGTAGATGCAATCCGATCACTCGTTGCTAGATGAACTCATAGATGGATCTTGGTGAAACCGTAGGAAATTTTTTGTTTTCTGCAACGTTACCCAACAGTGGCATCATGAGCTAGGTCTATGCGTAGTTCTCTTTGCACGAGTAGAACACAATTTGTTGTGGGCGTAGATGTTGTCAACTTTCTTGCCGCTACTAATCTTATTTTGCTTCAGCGGTATTGTGGGATGAAGTGGCCCAGACCAACCTTACACGTACGCTTACGTGAGACCGGTTCCACCGACTGACATGCACTAGTTGCATAAGGTGGCTAGCGGGTGTCTGTCTCTCCCACTTTAGTTGGAGCGGATTCGATGAAAAGGGTCCTTATGAAGGGTAAATAGAAGTTGTCAAATCACGTTGCGGCTATTACGTAGGTAAGAAAACGTTCTTGCTAGAACCCTTTTGCAGCCACGTAAAACTTGCAACAACAATTAGAGGACGTCTAACTTGTTTTTGCAGCAAGTGCTTTGTGATGTGATATGGCCAAAGTTGTGATGAATGATGAATGATATATATGTGATGTATGAGATCATGTTCTTGTAATAGGAATCACGACTTGCATGTCGATGAGTATGACAACCGGCAGGAGCCATAGGAGTTGTCTTTATTTTTTGTATGACCTCGTGTCATTGAGAAACGCCATGTAAATTACTTTACTTTATTGCTAAACGCGTTAGCCATAGTAGTAGAAGTAATAGTTGGCGAGCAACTTCATGGAGACACGATGATGGAGATCATGATGATGGAGATCATGGTGTCATGCCGGTGACAAGATGATCATGGAGCCCCAAGATGGAGATCAAAGGAGCTATGTGATATTGGCCATATCATGTCACTATTATTATTTGATTGCACGTGATGTTTATCATGTTTTTGCATCTTGTTTACTTAGAACGGCGGTAGTAAATAAGATGACCCCCCATAATAAATTCAAGAAAGTGTTCCCCCTAACTGTGCACCGTTGCGACAGTTCGTTGTTTCGAAGCACCACGTGATGATCGGGTGTGATAGATTCCAACGTTCACATACAACGGGTGTAAGACAGATTTACACACGCGAAACACTTAGGTTGACTTGACGAGCCTAGCATGTATAGACATGGCCTCGGAACACAGAAGACCGAAAGGTCGAGCATGAGTCGTATAGAAGATACGATCAACATGAATATGTTCACCGATGTTGACTAGTCCGTCTCACGTGATGATCGGACACGGCCTAGTTAACTCGGATCATGTTATACTTAGATGACTGGAGGGATGTCTATCTAAGTGGAAGTTCATTATATAATTTGATTAGATGAACTTAATTATCATGAACTTAGTCTAAAATCTTTACAATATGTCTTGTAGATCAAATGGCCAACTTTGTCCTCAACTTCAACGCGTTCCTAGAGAAAACCAAGCTGAAAGACGATGGCAGCAACTATACGGACTGGGTCCGGAACCTGAGGATCATCCTCATAGCTGCCAAGAAAGATTATGTCCTAGAAGCACCGCTAGGTGACGCACCCGTCCCACAGAACCAAGACGTTATGAATGCTTGGCAGACACATGCTGATGATTACTCCCTCGTTCAGTGCGGCATGCTTTACAGCTTAGAACCGGGGCTCCAAAAGCGTTTTGAGCGACACGGAGCATATGAGATGTTCGAAGAGCTGAAAATGGTTTTCCAAGCTCATGCCCGGGTCGAGAGATATGAAGTCTCCGACAAGTTCTTCAGCTGTAAGATGGAGGAAAATAGTTCTGTCAGTGAGCACATACTCAAAATGTCTGGGTTGCATAACCGCTTGACTCAGCTGGGAGTTAATCTCCCGGATGACGCGGTCATTGACAGAATCCTTCAGTCGCTTCCACCAAGCTACAAGAGCTTTGTGATGAACTTCAATATGCAGGGGATGGAAAAGACCATTCCTGAAGTATTTGCAATGCTGAAATCAGCAGAGGTAGAAGTCAAAAAGGAACATCAAGTGTTGATGGTGAATAAAACCACTAAGTTCAAGAAAGGCAAGGGTAAGAAGAACTTCAAGAAGGATGGCAAGGGAGTTGCCGCACCCGGTAAGCAAGCTGCTGGGAAGAAGCCAAAGAATGGACCCAAGCCCGAGACTGAGTGCTTTTATTGCAAGGGAAGTGGTCACTGGAAGCGGAACTGCCCCAAATACTTAGCGGACAAGAAGGCCGGCATCACAAAAGGTATATGTGATATACATGTAATTGATGTGTACCTTACCAGTACTCGTAGTAGCTCCTGGGTATTTGATACCGGTGCGGTTGCTCACATTTGTAACTCAAAGCAGGAGCTGCGGAATAAGCGGAGACTGGCGAAGGACAAGGTGACGATGCGCGTCGGGAATGGTTCCAAGGTCGATGTGATCGCCGTCGGCACGCTACCTCTACATTTACCTACGGGATTAGTTTTAAACCTCAATAATTGTTATTTAGTGCCAGCTTTGAGCATGAACATTGTATCAGGATCTCATTTAATACGAGATGCCTACTCATTTAAATCCGAGAATAATGGTTGTTCTATTTATATGAGAGATATGTTTTATGGTCATGCTCCGATGGTGAATGGTTTATTCTTAATGAATCTCGAGCGTAATGCTACACATATTCATAGTGTGAATACCAAAAGATGTAAGGTTGATAATGATAGTCCCACATACTTGTGGCACTGCCGCCTTGGTCACATAGGTGTCAAACACATGAAGAAGCTCCATGCAGATGGACTTTTAGAGTCTCTTGATTACGAATCATTTGACACGTGCGAACCATGCCTCATGGGTAAAATGACCAAGACTCCATTCTCAGGAACAATGGAGCGAGCAACCAACTTATTGGAAATCATACATACCGATGTGTGCGGTCCAATGAGTGTTGAGGCTCGCAGTGGCTATCGTTATGTTCTCACCCTCACTGATGACTTGAGTAGATATGGGTATGTCTACTTAATGAAACACAAGTCTGAGACCTTTGAAAAGTTCAAGGAATTTCAGAGTGAGGTTGAGAATCAACGTGACAGGAAAATCAAGTTCTTGCGATCAGATCGTGGGGGAGAATACTTGAGTCACGAATTTGGCACACACTTAAGAAAATGTGGAATAGTTTCACAACTCATGCCGCCTGGAACACCTCAGCGTAATGGTGTGTCCGAACGTCGTAATCGCATTCTATTAGATATGGTGCGATCTATGATGTCTCTTACCGATTTACCGCTATCATTTTGGGGCTATGCTTTAGAGACTGCCACATTCACTTTAAATAGGGCTCCGTCAAAATCCATTGAGACGACACCGTATGAATTATGGTTTGGGAAGAAACCTAAGCTGTCGTTTCTAAAAGTTTGGGGATGCGATGCTTATGTCAAGAAACTTCAACCTGAAAAGCTCGAACCCAAGTCAGAAAAATGCGTCTTCATAGGATACCCTAAAGAAACTGTTGGGTATACCTTCTACCTCAGATCCGAAGGCAAGATCTTTGTTGCCAAGAATGGGTCCTTTCTAGAGAAAGAGTTTCTCTCGAAAGAAATAAGTGGGAGGAAGGTAGAACTTGATGAAGTATTACCTCTTGAACCGGTAAGTGGCGCAGCTCAAGAAAATGTTCCTGAGGTGCCTGCACCGACTAGAGAGGAAGTTGTTGATGATGATCATGAAACTTTAGATCAAGTTGCTACTGAACTTCGTAGGTCCACAAGGACACGTTCCGCACCAGAGTGGTACGGCAACCCTGTCTTGGAAATCATGTTGTTAGACAACGATGAACCTTCGAACTATGAAGAAGCGATGGCGGGCCCGGATTCCGACAAATGGTTGGAAGCCATGAAATCCGAGATAGGATCCATGTATGAAAACGAAGTATGGACTTTGACTGACTTGCCCGTTGATCGGCGAGCCATAGAAAATAAATGGATCTTTAAGAAGAAGACAGACACGGATGGTAATGTGACCATCTATAAAGCACGACTTGTCGCTAAGGGTTATCAACAAGTTCAAGGGGTTGACTACGATGAGACTTTCTCACCCGTAGCGAAGCTGAAGTCCGTCCGAATCATGTTAGCAATTGCCGCATTCTATGATTATGAAATTTGGCAAATGGACGTCAAAACGGCATTCCTTAATGGTTTCCTTAAGGAAGAATTATATATGATGCAACTGGAAGGTTTTGTCGATCCTAAGAATGCTGACAAGGTGTGCAAGCTCCAACGCTTGATTTATGGGCTGGTGCAAGCATCTCGGAGTTGGAACATTCGCTTTGATGAGATGATCAAAGCGTTTGGGTTTATGCAGACTTATGGAGAAGCCTGCATTTACAAGAAAGTGAGTGGGAGCTCTGTAGCATTTCTCATATTGTATGTGGATGACATACTGTTGATGGGAAATGATATAGAATTCTTGGAAAGCATAAAGGCCTATTTGAACAAGTGTTTTTCAATGAAGGACCTTGGAGAATCTGCTTATATATTAGGCATCAAGATCTATAGAGATAGATCGAGACGCCTCATTGGTCTTTCACAGAGTACGTACCTTGACAAGATATTGAAGAAGTTCAAAATGGATCAGTCAAAGAAGGGGTTCTTGCCTGTATTGCAAGGTACGAGATTGATCTTGGCTCAATGCCCGACCACGGCAGAAGATAGAGAAAAGATGAGTGTCGTCCCCTATGCCTCGGCCATAGGGTCTATCATGTATGCTATGCTGTGTACCAGACCTGATGTAAACCTTGCCGTGAGTTTGGTAGGAAGGTACCAAAGTAATCCCGGCATGGAACACTGGATAGCGGTCAAAAATATCCTGAAGTACCTGGAAAGGACTAAGGAAATGTTTCTCGTTTATGGAGGTGACGAAGAGATTGTCGTAAAGGGTTACGTCGATGCTAGCTTCGACACAGATCTGGATGACTCTAAGTCACAAACCGGATACGTGTATATTTTGAATGGTGGGGCAGTAAGCTGGTGCAGTTGCAAGCAAAGCATTGTGGCGGGATCTACATGTGAAGCGGAGTACATGGCAGCCTCGGAGGCAGCACACGAAGCAGTCTGGGTGAAGGAGTTCATTACCGACCTAGGAGTCATACCCAATGCATCGGGCCCGATGACTATCTTTTGTGACAACACTGGAGCTATTGCCCTTGCCAAGGAGCCCAGGTTTCACAGGAAGACCAGGCATGTCAAGCGTCGCTTCAACTCCATTCGTGAAAGTGTTCAAAATGGAGACATAGAGATTTGTAAAGTACATACGGACCTGAATGTAGCAGATCCGTTGACTAAACCTCTCCCTAGAGCAAAACATGATCAACACCAGAATTCCATGGGTGTTCGATTCATCACAATGTAACTAGATGATTGACTCTAGTGCAAGTGGGAGACTGTTGGAAATATGCCCTAGAGGCAATAATAAAATGATTATTATGTTTCCTTGTTCATGATAATTGTCTATTATTCATGCTATAATTGTATTGTCCGGAAATCGTAATACATGTGTGAATACATAGACCATAATGTAACCCTAGTGAGCCTCTAGTTGACTAGCTCGTTGATCAACAGATAGTCATGGTTTCCTGGCTATGGACATGGGGATGTCATTGATAACGGGATCACATCATTAGGAGAATGATGTGATGGACAAGACCCAAACCTAAGCATAGCACAAAGATCGTGTAGTTCGTTTGCTGTAGCTTTTCTGGATGTCAAGTATCATTTCCTTAGACCATGAGATTGTGCAACTCCCGGATACCGTAGGAGTGCCTTGGGTGTGCCAAACGTCACAACGTAACTGGGTGACTATAAAGGTACATTACAGGTATCTCCGAAAGTGTCTGTTGGGTTGGCACGAATCGAGACTGGGATTTGTCACTCCGTATGACGGAGAGGTATCTCTGGGCCCACTCGGTAATGCATCATCATAATGATCTCAATGTGATCAAGTGGTTGATCACGGGATCATGCATTACGGTACGAGTAAAGTGACTTGCCGGTAACGAGACTGAACAAGGTATTGGGATACCGACGATCGAGTCTCGGGCAAGTAACGTACCGATTGACAAAGGGAATTGAGTACGGGATTGATTAGGTCCTCGACATCGTGGTTCATCCGATGAGATCATCGAGGAGCATGTGGGAGCCAACATGGGTATCCAGATCCCGCTGTTGGTTATTGACCAGAGAGTCGTCTCAGTCATGTCTGCTTGTCTCCCGAACCCGTAGGGTCTACACACTTAAGGTTCGGTCACGCTAGGGTTGTATAGATATGAGTATGCAGTAATCCGAAAGTTGTTCGGAGTCCCAGATGAGATCCTGGACGTCACGAGGAGTTCCGGAATAATCCGGAGGTAAAGAATTATATATGGGAAGTTGTCATACGGTCACCGGAATGGTTCGGGGGCATATCGGTATTGTACCGGGGCCACCGAAGGGGTTCCGGGGTCCACCGGGAGGGGCCACCTCTCCCGGAGGGCCTTATGGGCTGTATGAGGAAGGGATCCAGCCCAAAGTGGGCTGGGGTGCCACTCCCCCTAGGGCCCATGCGCCTAGGGTTGGGGGAAACCCTAAGGGGGGGCGCCCCCTTGCTTGGGGGGCAAGCCCCCCTCCCCTTGGCCGCCGCCCCCTCTCTAGATCTCATCTAGAGGGGGCCGGCCCCCTTCCCCCTTCCCCTATAAATAGAGGGGTGAGGGGAGGGCCGCAGAGGACATCCAAGGCGCAGCCCCTCCCCTCCCCAACACATCTCCTCCTCCGTCACGAGCTTGGCGAAGCCCTGCCGGAGTACTGCTGCTCCACCACCACCACGCTGTCGTGCTGCTGCTGGAGCCATCTTCCTCAACCTCTCCTTCCCCCTTGCTGGATCAAGAAGGAGGAGACGTCACGCTGATCGTACGTGTGTTGAACGCGGAGGTGCCGTCCGTTCGGTGCTAGGATCTCCGGTGATTTGGATCACGTCGAGTACGACTTCCTCATCCCCGTTCTTTGAACGCTTCCGCGTGTGATCTACAAAGGTATGTAGATGCAATCCGATCACTCGTTGCTAGATGAACTCATAGATGGATCTTGGTGAAACCGTAGGAAATTTTTTGTTTTCTGCAATGTTACCCAACAGTTTTATAGTCTCGTTCTAGTCATAAAAACAACATCTAGAGCTACCTACCCATCTGTGCTTAAACAAATTGACCTTCATCAATATCACTCCCTTGTGAACAAACCACATAAAGATTTTAATTATGAGCGGAACCTTTATCTTCCAGATATGGAGTCATCTTGCATTGGCCTAGAATCAATAAGATCTAAATACAATGATTTGAGCGAGAAACTACCATTTGTAGTTAACTTCCAGTGAATGGCATATGGCTGCTCAGAAAGTTGAACTCCATCAATCTACGGGCCAGGTGAATCCATGAGCTCCATTGTCGCCCCACCAGAGACCTCCAGAATTGTATATTTTTAAGAGGGACCAATTGTAATACCGTAGAACATAAGCTTCTTTACATTGTACAATATTATATAAAGAGGGATATTTTATAGCCAAGGTCATCTCCCCTAACCACACATATTCCCAGAACCTAGTCGTGTTAACGTTACCAATGTTAAACTTCACCATGTGAAAAAGGCTTCTTTCGTCCTCATTAAACCCTTCCAAAATGATGAATTGATAGGTCTACGGTAACCTGGGCCAAAGCCTTAGATTGCAGGTACTTATTACGCAAAATTTGTACCCACGTACCTTCCGTCTCGACAGATAATCTGTAGAGTCACTTGCTAAGAAGGCATATGTTCTTAACTTCTAAGCTCTATATCCCTAACCCACCTTGGTCTTTGGGTCTGCATGTAATATCCCATCTGTCTAGCCAGTACTTCGTCTTAACTTCATCACTATGCCAGAAGAATTGAGGTTGATAGGAATCTAATATTTACCGTACCCCTATTGGCACTTCAAACAATGAAGCTCTAACACAGGACCACTCTTGGGTGGAAGAGGAACCTCAAGAGTCTCAACAGGCAAATTGTGTTTCAAAATAGGCATTTGTTTAAAAAATATCTCATCTATTTCGTTATCTTTCATTCATATGCATATCATTTTCATGGTCTAGCAAATATTGTTCTAATGGATCATTAGGAGGCACAACAATAGAAGCAAGACCAGTAATTTCATCTTTACTAGGCAATTCTTTATCATGAGGTCTAGAAATTTGGAAAAATTAAATTCATGAGACACATCACCAAAATTAACACTAACCATTTTCTTCGTGCAATCAATATTAGCATTTACCGTATTCAGGAAAGGTCTACGAAATATAATGGGACAAAAATCATCTTGTGTGGAACCAAGAACAAAAAAATCAGTAGGGTATTTTATTTTCCCACACAAGACTTCAACATCTCTAAAAATCCCAAGTGGTGTGATAGTATCTCTATTAGCAAGCTTAATAGTAACGTCAATGTCTTCTATCTTAGCAGGTGCAATATCATTCATAATTTATTAATATAAGGTAAACGGGATAGCAGTCACACTAGCACCCAAATGACATAAGCCATGATAGCAATGATCTCCTGTTTTAATAGAGAGAACATGCCTGCTAACAACATGTCTATTCTTATCTTTACCATCAGGTTTAGCAATTCTAGTGGCTTCATCATAGAAATAAATAACATGCCCATCAATATTATAAACCAAGAGATCTTTAACCATAGCAACATTAGGTTCAACTTTATTTTGTTCAAAGGGTGTACGTGTTCAATAGCCTTCTTCGTAAAGAACTAGTACAAGTAGTATCGAGCATGTATGATCACCAGAGGAAAGCCGAGCATCAAAGTTCTGTATAACAATTTCTCTTGAGAGCTCATGATTGGGGCATGAATATAACATTGAATTAAGCCTCCCCCAAGCTTGAGCGATACTTTCTCCTTCACGAGGCCATCAATGCTTTCCCTCGAAGATAAATAGGATAAAACTTATGATGAAATTCCGATCACGATGAACCAGATCATGATGAACCATATGCATAGGATAAAACTTCTGATGAATTTCCAATTCTAATCGGTTCCAGTCCCATGTTCCAATCTCGTCATATAGCCTATACCATGTCAATGCTCCCCTCCAAAGATAAAGGGAAAACCTTCTGCTTAACTTCATCTTTGGGTAAACCCGCAAGCTTAAACAATCCACAAATCACATCCACATATATTAGGTGCATATCAGGATGCAAGGTTCCATCTCCTGCATAAGTATTAGCTAGTAGTTTCTCTATCATACCCGAAGGAATTTCATAATAAATATTTTCAGTAGGTGTAGTAGGTTGAGGGGAAACTCTTTGTGCTTCCGGTCGAGGTGAAGATATCCAAAACAGATGTAACATCCCAAATTTTCAATTTGGAATGTTATACATAGATCATCCATGCAAATCAAATTTTACTGCATTTCGTTTCACGAATCCTCGAAATCCTAAGCAACTCAAGGACCCTCGGAGAGAGTTGGGGATTTCCTTGTTTTCATATTTGAGTTTTATCAAATATTGAAACGAGGATTTTTGGTTTTAATTATTTTTCACTCCGAAAATATTTCATATTAAAATATATATGAGAGGAGATAATATGACTTCTCCAAAATAAATGAAATATTGGAGGAAAAATATTAAAATCAAATATATGATTTTATTCGGAGTTTATTGCTATTTTATTTGAATTAGAAAAGTGCACGTTTTTCAAAGTTGCATTTTAGGGCCAAGAAAATGTTCATCTTGTTCTAAATATTTTATTTAGACGGTGAAATTTTTTTTTGGCATAGATTTTTATTTTATTTTCAAGGATTTATTTATTTCTGGTGAAATTATTTTAAAAAATGCAGCGCCCGACTGGGCCGAGGCCCAGCCGAGCCAGGCCGCCGGCCCACCTCCCCGCGCTGCCGTCTCTTACCTGGAGACCGCGCCTGCCGCCGCCGCACGCCGTGGCCGACTCGGCCACGCGCCCCGCCCCCTTCCCCAAGCCACGCCCCCTCCCCCTTATAAGCCGGACCCGGGCCTCCCCTGTTGGAGCCCCGAAGCCGCCCGCCCGCCGCTGCTGCCGCACGCCGCCGCCGCCGCTGCTGCCACACACCGTCGCTGTCGCACGCCGCAGCACGCCGCTGCCACCGCACCTCGCCGCGGAAGCCGCCGGAGCCGGAGGGATACGCCGCCGCCGCCGGTTTTCTCTAGAAAACCGATCCGGTGTTTTTAAAAACCCTAGTTCGTTTTTTAAATCAGTTCGCCGGTTTTTCTCGGTTTAGTTACTTTGCGGACGTTCGTCCGTACGTTCGTTCTAACGAAAGGTGTTCACTCGTTAGCCGTAGACAACGAACGTTCGTTTGTTAGCCTGTTCGTCAGTTTTATTTTTCTCATATTTTCCATGATTATTTTTCAATCGCGATTTCTGATCCGATTTTCGTTTTAGTTTATCTTTTTGCTCGTTTATCGGAATCAGGCGATTCAAGCACCTAGATCTTCGTCTCGAAACCCTCCTTCGGTTTAATCAACTTAAACATGATTTTGGTACTGTAAAATTTGACCTTAGTCCAGATTAGTAAACGGATCTTATTTCTTTCACAGTTTGAGTTTTGTTGCTCCGTTTGATTTGATTCTTTTCGCAAACCGGAGTTCTTAAGTTGAACTTTCTGGTTAGATCTTCTTATTTGAGATTTATCTGTGTTTTCCTTGGTTGATTGCTTATGTATGCTATTGTTTGTTTGCGATAGAACACCCGGAGTGCGAAGCGTGCTACTATGAATCCCTAGGTTTTGCAGATCATCAGCAAGGCAAGTAGCACTTTGATCATACCCTTTTTATCACCCAGTTTTTATGCATTAGTTCCAATTCTCAAACATTGCATGGTTAGGATGTGATTAACATGTGGGTTGGGAAGTAGTTGATGAGGTAGAACCTATTGCCCTGTTTATTCAAACCTTGGGAGTTACTTCTACGTATTGCTTATATTGCTATGCTATGCTCGTAGACGTGGTTCGGGTGAGTGAAATCCATGACAGATGTGAGATTGTTAATTAATGGTTCAACTTAAGGTGGCAACTTGAATACACATCTGGGTGTATTGTTTGTTGGGCACCTGGGGAATCCAGTGTTGTCCTAGGATATCCCGGAGTACCCGTGTGATAATCCTATGGTCCGCCACCCAGACTCAAAGGGAACTGAGATATTTTCATGCTAGAAACTTCTGTGTGCAGCCACAAGCTATTATGGGCTCTAGCATAGTTGAGTAAGTTGCGTGAAGCTCCTGAAGAGGTGGATCAGCAGGTAGAGGGATGTAGGTTGGTATGGTCTGCCCGGAGTAAGGGGTTAATGCTTCTGAAAGACTGTGTCTCGGTCATCCGTTTCTCAAACGCAATGAAGTGCGAGAAATCCAACGGAGGAGATCGAGTCCAGTGGGCAAAAGTGCGCAAACCTCTGCAGAGTGTATAAACTAATCATGGTTAGCCGTGTCCCCGGTTATGGACATCTTGAGTAGCTAGTACTTGGAGTATCATAAGTATCTCATCACTATTAAATAATATTGTTGGGTTGTTAATTACTTTAATTGGGATTGAGTTGGAGGAACCTTCTCAATGATGTTCCAACTACCATGATAGTTAAATAAAATCTATTCCTTTGTTGTAGGAAAAAATTGGATTTTCGCAAAAACCATAACCATAGAGCTTTCCACCAGCCAAATATGCATGTAGTGATAGCATTATTCTGTTCTTGCTCTACTGTGTTACTTTGCCAGCATATTCCATGTGCTGACCCGTTTTCGGGCTGCAACATATTATGTTGCAGACTTTTCAGACGAGGAGTAAGGTTCGTTAGGTCGTTGCCATGTAGCTCAGGTATGCCATTGGAGTTGATGGACTCACTTTATCTTCCAAGCCTTCCGCTGTTATCGTATTAGATGGCCTTAAGCCATATTTATTGTAATAAGTTCTCTTTTGAGACATTCGATGTAATAAGTGTGTGATTGCTACTCTGTTATAAATCCTCGAGTACTGTGTGTCTCAGCATTACCGATCTAGGGATGACACTGAAGCACAGAGACTTGACCGTTTGAGGTCGGGTCGCTACAAGATGGCATCAGAGCACACGCTGAGTGTAGGACACGACCACTAAGCTAAAGCCCTAGATCACCATTCTCTTCTCATTTCTGACTCCTCTCCATTTTCTACTCTTTAGGATGGCGGACGCAAGGAACAATTTTGCACAACCGTATGAAGACGCCCCCTTTGGACGACACTTGAAGGAAGTCACTAGGTACCTGAACATTGGAATACCAAGCTTCACTGGGACTTACAACGCCACCTTACCAGAAGAGGAGCGATGGATGATTCAAGTTGAAGTTCCAGGAAGGACATTCACGCCAGCCACTAAGCCCATAGAGTTTTCCTTCGATGCACCAACCTGGAGTCTAGGAAAGAGTATGGCAACTCACATCACTATGGGACGCATTGGAGAAGTTTATCATAAGGAGCTTAAGGATACTATCTATCAGATTTGTGGGCGCCGAGATGAGCAATGGGAGATAATCAGGACCAGGAAGGATAGATCAATTGCAGCTTTCATCCAGGAGTTAAACCAACACATTCATCGCCAGGAGAACCAGATGTGCGCAGGAATGATAGACCTGAAGAAGGCGATGACTAGAATCACGGAGCTGGAGGAAGAACTTAAGGCTACACGTGAAGATTATGAGGAGGAAATCGTCGTATTAGTGGAGAAGAATGACGATCTGGAAAGGAAGCTAGGAGTATTCATAGGAGACCACGCACCAGGAGGAGATGGCGAAGAACCCAAGGAGATTTGCCCGGAGGACTACATTATCATCGACGACACCGACACGGACCCCGACGATAGCGATGATGACTATGAAGACGAAGCTGGAGCAGACATCATGGAGTCTTCAACCGAGGAATATTTTTAGTAGACCACCACATCAGTAGTAGAATTCCCCCATGTATATAGTATAGTCCAAGCACTTTTGTAACGATAGTTAGATCGATTGTATGCCCTTGCTTGATTGATTGAGTGAAATGATTGTGTTTGTCTCATGTGCATATGGGTAGTGTTTTCTCATTAGACCTCATTCTATTCTAATATCTCCCCTCTAAACCCATCAGATGCCTCCGAGACGTGACCCCGGATTTACTTTCCCACCGGAGCTCACCCAGTTGATCCAGCAGCAAAATACCCTGATGCAGTTGTTAGTTCAGAACCAAGGCAACAACAACAACAACAATCCACCGCCACCACCACCAGTTGATAACTTAGCCTGTTTTCTGAGGTTGCAGCTGCCGGTGTTTTCCAGTAGCACCGATCCGATAGTGGCAGATGATTGGCTCCGCAGGATTTGAAGGGAGTTAACCACTGCAGGATGTACAGATGCTGAGAAGGTGCGTTTTGCTGCACATCAGTTAGATGGACCAGCAGCCTCATGGTGGGAGAATTACACTGTCACCTACCCTATAGCCACTGTTACATGGGATCAGTTTCAGCAAGCTTTCCATACAGCCCATGTCTCAACTGGAGCTATGAGTATGACGAAGCGTGAGTTTCGCAACTTACGCCAGGGAAACCGTACTGTGGCTCAGTATGCAGATGAGTTTACCAAGTTATCTCGCTATGCCCTTGATGATGTGGCCACAGATGCCGCAAAGCAGGAGAAGTTTATGGAAGGGCTGAATGATGAGATGAGCATGCAGTTGATGGTGGCAACATTCAACAACTACCAGGATTTGATAGATAAGGCTCTTATGATTGAAGGGAAGCAGCAGCAGATCGAGAGCCGTAAGAGGAAATATGGACAGGAAGGTATAATTCAGGAGCTCAACAGAAACCCCGCCTAACCCTGAACACGGGAGGACTTGTTCATAACCATGGAGGCCACACCCACAATGGAGGAAGTAACCATAATCATACTGGCCCAAGGAATGGGAATGGGAATGGAGCAAGCAACAATCAGAACCATTCCAATCCAGGAACACCCGCCAAGAGAGACCTAAGCCACCTTACTTGTTTCAAGTGCGGGAAGACTAGACATTATGCCACGGAGTGCCCTAAAGCGAAGAATGGAAACGGCAATGGGAGCACTGGAAAGAAGCCCAATCCATTCAACAAAGGACAAGTGAACCACGTCAACGTGGAGGAGGTTGAAGAGCAGCCAGATGCGGTTATTGGTAAGTTTTTGGTTAAGTCTTTTACCGCCCTTGTTTTTTTGACACTGGTGCATCACATTCATACATATAAAGGGAATTTGTGGATAAGTTTAAACTACCAACCCAAACCTTAGGACCCCTCTGTTAGTAAGTTCACCTGGAGCAGAGTATATGGCTAGTCGATGGTGCGACCAGATACCCTTAACCATTGGTAGCCATGTTTTTCCGTCCGACCTAATAATCTTGGAGTCACAAGGATTGGATGTGGTATTAGGCATGGACTGGATGTCAAAGTATGGAGGAAGCATTGACTGTGTTAGTAAGTCAATTTGTCTCACCACCCCTGAGGGAAAAAGGATTAAGTATGTATATAGGCATGCGCCAAGGAGTAGCCAAGTGAAAACCCTCACGGGAATTGTTCAGGAGGAAGTGCCTATAGTCAAGGATTACCCTGATGTTTTTCCAGAGGAGTTACCAGGCATGCCACCGGATCGAGACATCGAGTTTTTGATAGAGCTATTGCCAGGTACCGGGCGTATATCGAAGCAACCATATCGGATGCCCGCAAATGATCTGTAGGAGATTAAGAAACAGATCAAGGAGTTACTGGAGAAAGGTTACATTCGACAGAGCTCATCACCATGGGGAGCCCCAGTGCTCTTGGTCGAGAAGAAGGATATGTCTCTAAGAATGGTTGTTGATTATCGTGCGTTAAATGAAGTGACGATCAAGAACAAATACCCACTGCCAATGATCAATGATTTGCTTGACCAGCTGCAAGGAGCTAAGGTGTTTTCAAAGATCGATCTGCGATCTGGATATCACCAGCTGAAGATACGAGAGAAGGATATACCAAAGACATCATTCACCACACGGTATGGGTTGTATGAATATACGGTCATGTCATTTGGGCTGACTAACGCCCGTGCCTACTTCATGAGCATGATGAACAAAGTGTTCATGGAATATTTGGATAAGTTTGTTGTGGTGTTCATTGATGATATAATGGTATACTCGAAGAATGAGGAGGAGCACGAAGAGCATTTGCGTTTAGTTCTCGAGAAACTCAGGGAACATCAATTGTATGCCAAGTTCAGCAAATGCGAGTTTTGGCTGAAGGAAGTCGGATTCCTTGGACATGTTATATCAGGAGAAGGTGTAGCAGTAGATCTCACTAAGGTTCAGTCAGTCACTGAATGGTTGGCACCCACTTCAGTTAGCGAGATCCACAGTTTTCTTGGACTCGCAGGATACTATTGGATATTCATTGAGAATTTTTCCAAAATTGCGAAGCCAATGATGGAGTTATTGAAGAAGGATACCAAATTTAAATGTATAGAAGAATGTGAAACGAGTTTGCATGAGTTAAAGAAACGTTTGACCACAACCCCAGTGCTGATTCTGCCGGATATACGCAAGGAGTTTCAAGTGTATTTCGATGCCTCTCACCGAGGACTTGGAAGTGTGCTTATGCAGGACAGAAGAGTTGTTTCGTATGCCTCACGACAACTAAAACCGCACTAATTGAATTATGCCACGCATGATTTGGAGTCACTAGTAGAAAACAGGGCTATGGTCCAGGCCGGCTCAGCCCATTAGTCCCGGTTCAGTCTAGAACCGGGACCAATGTGGGCATTGGTCCCGGTTCGTGAGCCCAGGGGGCCGGCCGGGCCACGTGGGCCATTGGTCCCGGTTCGTCCGGACCTTTTGGTCCCGGTTGGTGGGACGAACCGGGACCAATGGGCCTCGCTCCTGGCCCACCACCATTGGTCCCGGTTGGTGGCTTGAACCGGGACCAAAGGCTTCCCTTTAGTCCCGGTTCATGTCATCAACCGGGACCAATGAGGTGCCTATATATACCCCCTCGCGCAAGAGCAGAGCACAGTGCTCTGTTTTTTCTGGCCGAGGGGGAGAGGGCTTTGTGGTGCTCTAGCTCACCTCCTATGCACATGAGGTGTTTGATGGAATGCCCGAGCCACACTACTTAAGCTTTCTCCTCTCCAAGCTCGACCTCCAAGCTCCATTTTCCTCGAGATTTGTTTAGATTTAGCGGTCCGTCACGCCCCGTCCCCGTCTTCACCGCCGTCGATCACCCGCGCCGATCTCATCACCGACACCACCGTGGTGAGCCTCTTGTTCTTATCTTCTTTCTGAAAGGAAAAATATTCTTACTAGTATGTTTAGATAGATACTTGTATCATTTTCTTACATTTATTATTGCATCTTATATAGTGCGATGGTTTTGGTATCCGCCCTCGTCGGCCCTCGTCCTGTCTATGATTCAGATTTGGTATGTATATTATCTTTATAACTATTGGTTCATTTATTGTTTATGAAAATTATGCCGACCAACGTGACATAGATTTTATTTATCTAGGATGTATGTGAATCGGAAATGCCAACCGACCCTATTGTCGAGAGGTTAAATTTAGTTGAAGAAGAAAACAATTTTTTTGAAGGAAAAAATAAAAAAAATTGAGGAGGAGAAGATGATATTGGAGTTGCATGTTGTGGATGTCGTCGATGATCACAAGATCAAGATGGATGCAATGCGCTTGAAGATTAGAAAGATTAGAAAATATGCCATTCATACCGAGGCTTGGTATCATTATGCCGTTGGATCAATTGTTACCTTGGTTGCGATTATGATCGCATTTGTTTTCGCATTGAAATGTTTTACATAGTTTCAATGTATGGTTTAATTAATTAGATGCTCTGGAGAGCTATATGTTGTTAGATGAGAACTATGTATGCACTTTGGTTTTAATGTGATGATGAACTTCTATTAATTTGGACACTTAATTATATATAATGCACGCAGATGAACCGGCAATGGATGTATGGTGACAGACACACCCGCGAGTACATTAAGGGCGTGCATGAGTTTCTCTATGCGGCTGAGGCAAACAAGCAGAATGGTTTTATGTGTTGTCCATGCACTGAATGTGGGAATACGAGGTCTTACTCTAACCGGAAAATCCTTCACTCCCACCTGCTTTACAAGGGTTTCATGCCACACTATAATGTTTGGACGAGGCACGAAGAAATAGGGGTTATGATGGAAGACGACGAAGAAGAAGAGTACGATGACAACTATGTGCCCCCTGAATACGGTGATGCTGCAACGGGGGGAGCTGGTGAAGATCAAGAGGAACCAGACGATGTGCCCAATGATGCTGCCACGGGTGAAGCTGCTGAAGATCAAGAGGAACCAGACGATGTGCCCGATGATGATGATCTCCGCCGGGTCATTGTCGATGCAAGGACGCAATGCATTAGTCAAAAGGAGAAGCTGAAGTTCGATCGCATGTTAGAGGATCACAAAAAAGGGTTATACCCCAATTGCGAAGATGGCAACACAAAGCTCGGTACCGTACTGGAATTGCTGCAGTGGAAGGCAGAGAATGCTGTGGCTGACAAAGGATTTGAGAAGCTACTAAAAATATTGAAGAAGAAGCTTCCAAAGGATAACGAATTGCCCGACAGTACATACGCAGCAAAGAAGGTCGTATGCCCTCTAGGATTGGAGGTGGAGAAGATACATGCATGCCCTAATGACTGCATCCTCTACCGCGGTGCATACAAGGATCTGAACGCATGCCTGGTATGCGGTGCATTGCGGTATAAGATCAGACGAGATGACCCTGGTGATGTTGACGGCGAGCCCCTCAGGAAGAGGGTTCCTGCGAAGGTGATGTGGTATGCTCCTATAATACCACGGTTGAAACGTCTGTTCAGAAACGAAGAGCATGCCAAGTTGATGCGATGGCACAGTGAGAACCGAAAGAAAGATGGGAAGTTGAGAGCACCCGCTGATGGGTCGCAGTGGAGAAAAATCGAGAGAAATTACTGGGATGAGTTTGCAAAGGACCCAAGGAATGTATGGTTTGCTTTAAGCGCGAATGGCATTAATCCTTTCGGGGAGCAGAGCAGCAATCACAGCACCTGGCCCGTGACTCTATGTATGTATAACCTTCCTCCTTGGATGTGCATGAAGCGGAAGTTCATTATGATGCCAGTTCTCATCCAAGGCCCTAAGCAACCCGGCAACGAAATTGATGTGTACCTAAGGCCATTAGTTGAAGAACTTTTACAGCTGTGGAATGGAAATGGTGTACGTACGTGGGATGAGCACAGACAGGAGGAATTTAACCTTAAGGCGTTGCTGTTCGTGACCATCAATGATTGGCCCGCTCTCAGTAACCTTTCAGGACAGACAAATAAAGGATACCACGCATGCACGCATTGTTTAGATGACACTGAAAGTATATACCTGGACAAATGCAGGAAGAATGTGTACCTGGGCCATCGTCGATTTCTTCCGACCAACCATCAATGTCGAAAGAAAGGCAAGCATTTCAAAGGCGAGGCAGATCACCGGAAGAAGCCCGCCATGCGCACCGGTGATCACGTGCTTGCTATGGTCAATGATTTACACTACGTAATCTTTGGAAAGGGTCCCGGTGGACTAGCTATTCTGAATGACGCTGAGGGACACGCACCCATGTGGAAGAAGAAATCTATATTTTGGGACCTACCCTACTGGAAAGACCTAGAGGTCCGCTCCTCAATCGACGTGATGCACGTGACGAAGAACCTTTGCGTGAACCTGCTAGGCTTCTTGGGCGTGTATGGGAAGACAAAAGATACACCTGAGGCACGAGAGGACCTGCAACGTTTGCACGAAAAAGACGGCATGCCTCCGAAGCAGTATAAAGGTCCTGCCAGCTACGCTCTTACGAAAGAAGAGAAAGAAATCTTCTTTGAATGCCTGCTCAGTATGAAGGTCACGACTGGCTTCTCGTCGAATATAAAGGGAATAGTAAATATGCCATAGAAAAAGTTTCAGAACCTAAAGTCTCATGACTGCCACGTGATTATGATGCAACTGCTTCCGATTGCATTGAGGGGGCTTCTACCGGAAAACGTCCGATTAGCCATTGTGAAGCTATGTGCATTCCTCAATGCAATCTCTCAGAAGGTGATCGATCCAGAAATCGTACCAAGGCTAAGGAGTGATGTGGCGCAATGTCTTGTCAGTTTCGAGCTGGTGTTCCCACCATCCTTCTTCAATATCATGACGCACGTCCTAGTTCATCTAGTCGACGAGATTGTCATCCTGGGGCCCGTATTTCTACACAATATGTTCCCCTTTGAGAGGTTCATGGGAGTCCTAAAGAAATATGTCCGTAATCGCGCTAGGCCAGAAGGAAGCATCTCCATGGGCCATGAAACAGAGGATGTTATCGGGTTTTGTGTTGACTTCATTCCTGGCCTTAACAAGATAGGTCTCCCTAAATCGCGGGATGAGGGGAGACTGACTGGAAAAGGCACTCTTGGAAGAGACTCAATAATATGCAGGGACGGATATTCTTGGTCTCAAGCACACTACACAGTTCTACAGAACTCTACCTTGGTGACCCCGTATGTCGATGAACACAAGAACAGTCTGCGCTCCAAACACCCGGAGCAGTGCGACGACTGGATTACATGTGAACACATCAGGACTTTCAGCAGTTGGTTGGAAACACGTCTCAGAGGTGACAACACTATTTGTGATGAGTTGTACTTGTTGTTAAGGGGACCATCTTTGACTGTATTGACTTACAAAGGATACGTGATAAATGGGAATACATTTTACACGATCGCCCAAGATCAAAAGAGCACCAACCAAAACAGCGGTGTCCGCTTTGATGCAGCAACCGAGAGCGGAAAGGACACATATTATGGTTACATAGTGGACATATGGGAACTTGACTACGGACCTGATTTTAAGGTCCCTTTGTTTAAGTGCAAATGGGTCAATCTGTTAGGCGGCGGGGTACAGGTAGACCCACAGTACGGAATGACAACAGTGGATCTGAAAAATCTTGGGTACACTGACGAACCGTTCGTCCTAGCCAATGATGTGGCACATGTTATCTATGTGAAGGACATGTCTACCAAACCGAGAAAAAGAAAAGATAAGGAAGCGAATACATCATACGATGAGCCAAAGCGCCACATAGTTCTTTCAGGAAAAAGGGACATCCTGGGAGTGGACGGCAAGACAGACATGTCTGAAGATTATGAAAAGTTTCATGAAATTCCTCCCTTCAATGTCAAGGCTGACCCAAGCATCCTGATAAACAATGAAGATTATCCATGGTTACGGCGCAATAAGCAAATGACACAAGCAAAGAAAAAGTGAAGACTTTCTCCCGCAACTATTATGATGATACCATGCCAAATTTGTAACAGACGAACATGCTACCATTGTCCGTTTTGTGCATGCACATGCTATGTGGGTGAAATTATGATACAATCCCAACTTTCAACTTTTTCAGAGTTCATTTGAAATGCTTTCATGTCTTATGGTTCGAAACTTTGATACTTCGAAAGTGATTGTCCATTTTGTACACGAAGTGCATCAAGTTTTTGTCGTAACCCTCTCTACTTTTTGGAACATGCTATGTGGGTGAAATGATGATAACATGCCAACTTTCAACCTTTTCAGAGTTCATTTTGAAATGCTTTCCAATTTCAGAGTCATTTAGCTCAAATAATGAATTAATAGCAAACATAATGAACTACAAAACTTTTATGAAAATAAAAACAATCAATTAAAATATTATGTTATGATCAACTAAAATAAAACTATAATATTCTTCAATAGCAAAAAGAATATAATTTTTGTGACCTAAAATCAAAAAATAAGTATTTAATTGTAAGTATAAATAAAAAATAAATAGCAAAGAAGAAAAAAAATTCTATTTTTATAGTAAAGTTATTCATAAACTAGTGATTCACACAAATTTTTAAAAATTCAAATTTAAACTATTCAAAATTTAAACTAATGGCACTAACAGAAAGTTTATAATTTTTGTGACCTAAAATCAAAAAGAAATCACTAAAAAACTGTAAGTATTTAGTTGTAAGTAGAAATAAAAAATAAATAGAAAAAATTCTATTTTTATAGTAAAGTTATTCATAAACTAGTGATTCACACAAATTTTTAAAAATTCAAATTTAAACTATTCAAAATTTAAAACTAATGGCACTAACAGAAAGTTTATAATTTTTGTGACCTAAAAGCAAAAAGAAATCACTAAAAAACTGTAAGTATTTAGTTGTAAGTAGAAATAAAAAAAATAAAAAACCAAAAAAATGTAGAAATAAAAAAGAAAAAACCAAAAAAATGCCTCCTACTGGGCCTCCATGGCCTGAATACGACTAGAAACCCTACATGGGCCAGGATTCAAGCCCGCAGAAGGCGCAATAGGCCCACAGGCAGTAGCAAGTTTAGGCCCGAAAGCCTGCATTAGAGAGGAGCTCGAATGGGGAGGCACACCAGCGCTTATAAACCAGTGCCGGTGCCCTTCAGCTAGCGATGTGGGACTAAACTTTTGGGCGCGGGGCAACACAAGGCCATTGGTCCCGGTTGGTGGCACCAACCGGGACTAAAGGGGGCATTGGTCACGGTTCGTGGCACCAACCGTGACCATTGCCCCCCTTTAGTCCCGGTTGGTGCCACCAACCGGGACCAATGGCCTTCACTTCCCGCCCTTTTGGCTACTGAAAATTGGCCTTTGGTCCCGGTTCGTCGCACCAACCGGGACTAAAGGGAGCATTAGTCCCGGGTCGTAGCACGAACCGGGACCATTGCTCTGGCTATATAAGCCAACACTTGTGAAATTTTGGCCAACCGCCTCCCATTCGCCCCGACGCCCCCAGGCCGTTCGTCGTCGTCGTCGCCGCCCCGAGCCCGTCGTCGCCCCGCGCAGTCGCCCCGCGCCCGCCGTCGCCCCGCCCCGGCCCGCCGTCGCCCCCCGCCCCGCCCCGCGCCCGCCGCCGTCGCCCCGCCCAGTCGCCGCCCCGAGCCCGCCGCCGCCGCCCCGCCCCGTCGCTGCCCCGATCCCGTCGCCGCCCCGAGCCCGTGGCCGCCCCGCCCCGTCGTCGCCCCGCGCCAGCGCCGGCCCTTTAGGTTGATGATGTTGATGATATGATGATATGATGATGTTTTTTTTTCTATTGATGATATGATGATGTTTTTTTTCTGTTGATGATATGATGATGTTTTTTTTTCATATATGTATTAATTTTTTAAGTTGTTAGTAGATATCGATTTTAGGTTAGTGCATTTTATCACTGATTTTAGGTTAGTTGAGCCTCTTTAGTGCATTTTATGTTTGTTGCATTTTAGGTTAGTGCATTTTATGGTAGTGGAGAGGAAAAAGTAAAATAAGGAAAAGGAAAATAAGTAGAGAAAGAAGGAGAAGAAGAAGGAGAAGACGAGGAGAGGAAGAAAAGGAAGAGGAGAAGAAGAAAGGAATAGAGGAGAAGAAGAAAAAATAGAAACAAAATTCTATTTTTTCTTCTTCTCCTCTATTCCTTTCTTCTTCTCCTCTTTTTTTTCTTCGATCTTCTCCCCCTCCCGATAGGAAAGTTTTATATAGAAAGTTACAATTTTAGAAAAGTTTTATATATGCAAAAATTACAATTTTAGAAAAAGAAGGATAGGAAAGAAGAAAATAAGAAGAGGAAAGAAAGAAGAAGAGGAGAGGAAAAGAAGAGGTGAAATAAATAAGAAGAAGAAAAAAGAAGAAAAATAAGAGGAGAAGGGGTCGAGGGTCGGGAACTAGGGTAGAGGGTCGAGGGTCGTTAAGGGGTCAAGGGTCGAGGGTTTCAGGGTCGAGGGTTCGAGGGTTCTATAGGTTCGAGGGTCGAGGGTTCCAGTAGGGTCGTCTAGGGGTCGAGGGGTCGAGGATCGCCGAGGGGTGGAGAGAGGTTTCCTAGTGTCAAAGTATTGAAGAAATCCATGCCTTCATCATTAGCCGGAAGTAACCAGGGCATGTTGGTACGAAGTTCTGCAAAGTTGTTCTGGAATGGAGTCCCGGATAGAATAATCCACCTTTTGGTACGAATTCAGCAAAGGCCTTCCAAATAGCGATATTCGGAAGGCTCTTGCTAAACTTTGTACCAAAAAGCGAATTATCCTATCTGGGACTCCGTTCCAGAACAACTTTGAAGAGCTTCGTACCATCATGCACATGTTACTTTCGCCTAATGATGAAGACATGGTTTTGTTGAATCCTTTGACACTAGGCAACCTCCCGACCCCTCGGCGATCCTCTCGAACATGAGAGGAAGAAGAGGGTCATCTAGGGGTCGAGGGTTCCAGGGTCGTCTAGGGTTCGAGGGGTCGAGGATCGCCGAGGGGTCGAGAGAGGTTTCCTAGTGTCTAAGTATTGAAGAAATCCATGCCTTCATCATTAGCCGGAAGTAACCAGGGCATGTTGGTACGAAGTTCTGCAAAGTTGTTCTGGAATGGAGTCCCGGATAGAACAATCCGCCTTTTGGTACGAATTCAGCAAAGGCCTTCCAAATAGCGATATTCGGAAGGCTCTTGCTGAACTTTGTACCAAAAAGCGAATTATCCTATCTAGGACTCTGTTCCAGAACAACTTTGAAGAGCTTCGTACCATCATGCACATGTTACTTTCGCCTAATGATGAAGACATGGTTTTGTTGAATCCTTTGACACTAGGCAACCTCCCGACCCCTCGGCGATCCTCTCCAACATGAGAGGAAGAAGAGGGTCGTCTAGGGGTCGAGGGTTCGAGGGTTCTTCTCCTCTATTCTTTCTTCTCCTCTTTTTTTCTTCTTCTTCCTCTTTTTTTTATCGGGAACGAGGGTCGTCGAGGGACATAGATGTAGTGTCATCGTTGTCGATATATACCCCCTCCCGATAGCTTACTATGATTAGGTAGCTAGTTCTACGTTTGGCACTAATATATCCATCTGTCATGTTTGAATAATAATTGCCATGTTGTAAATATTTGTAGAAACTATGGACACCGCCCTAGACGAAGCAACAAAAGAAGCATTGTTGAGGGACATAATCGCAGAAGGAAGTGATGCCATCTCATTGTTTCTCAACGAAACAGATGGTCTGGAAGGAGAGGGTGAACAAGCTGGCTACGGTGACCTAATGCTGGTGCAAGAAGAAGAACATGAGGACGGCTCCGGTGACCCAATGCCGGTGCAAGAAGGAGACCGTGAGGACGGCTCCGGTGACCGAACCGAGTCCGGCCAGGTATATATATTAGTTAAGCCTATGCTGACTAGCTGATTGATGCATTCATTGTTTTGGTATGTACACATATTAATTAAGTCTTTGTTCTTTTTTCTAGCCCTCCGGATCGAGCACAACTTCGGTAAAGAGACGAGGCCCGAAGAAAAAGTTGAGCTCGGATGAAAAGTTTGAGATCATAGCAATCGCGCCCGACGGCCAACCTATTGAACCCCTCCGGACAAAGAGCACATTTGTTGCTCAGTGCGGGGTTCTGGTTAGGGACAAGATCCCGATAAGCATCCAGCAATGGTTTAAGCCGGCTACAGAAGACCCTGAGGTCTCTTATGTCAATGATATGCAGAAAAATGATCTTTGGACTGAGCTGAAGTCAAATTTCACCCTACCGCCTGAGGATAATCCAGAGAACCCAGTTAAAGAGAAATTAATCAAGTCTTTTGCTCTGAAGAGGATGCCAGAACTATTCAGGAGGTGGAAGAAAGAGCTGAATAAGTTTGTCGAAAATAATGAGACACCAGAATTCAAGGGCAGATATGAGAAGATCAGAGATCACTGGCCCGCATTTGTGGCCCACAAGACATCGGAAAAGAGTCAGAAGATGTCGGCGACAAACAAGCAAAATGATGCGAAGAAGAAGCTTCACCATCGCACGGGGTCAGGTGGCTACCTCGTAGCCCGGCCTAAGTGGTCCAAGACTGAGAATGATCTGGTTCATAAAGGGATCGAAACAGAGACAATTAACTGGCCAGACCGTTGCCGGACTTGGTTCTTCGGGGCTGGCGGAACCCTGGACCCTGTAACAGGGAAGTGCATTTGGACAAACGATCAAATGGACATACCAGTCAGTAAGCTTAAGCAGTATATCGAAGCAGCGCAGGAAGGGACGTTCTTTCCAGACAGAGAGAACGACGAGCTCACAATAGCCCTCGGGAATCCTGAGCACCCTGGACGGACACGAGGCACGCCAGGCTCCATTCCGTGGAAGGTTGGGTTTCCGGACGCAGGCGGTTACAAATCCCATGAGAGGAGGAAAAAAGTGCAGCAGACCCAAATGCAGGCGCTGCAAGCAAGGGTAGACGCGATAGAGGAACGAGAAGCAAATCGCAGCAAGCGTACTGCCGAAGCCTCCCCCGAAGCTACCCCGCCATCTCAGCGTAGAAGCAGCGTGGCTTCCACCGAGCTGCTTCAGCCGGAGCATGCCTTGATGGCTCCTGCCAGCTATCCCGTGGATGCTATAACGGAGTCTCAAAATTGCCACCTTATGACGCAATGGATGAATTTGAAGGTCAAGGCGGCTGTTGGCTCTGTTTATCCTACTGAACCCGGTGCAACTTTTCACTGCCGGCCAATTCCAGAAGGATATGCTAGGGTGATGGTGGATGAGATAACGGAGGGATTTGAGGACCTCCAGCTTGACCACCCTACCGGTGAAGGGGAGACTCGGCTGGGGTCTGCTCTAAAGACTCCATGCCTATGGCGAAGGAGCTCATCAACCTTCCAAACTGGACGCCACCGCCTCCTCCTCCTCCTTCGGAGAGTCAGGGCACTCCGCCTCCACCGCCTCCTCCTCCGGCGAGTGACGATCAGGGCCCTCGGCCGGCTCCTTCTCCGGCGCGTGGCGGCACTCCGCCTCCTTCTCCGCCTGCGCCGACGCGCCCGAGCATCCAGCCTCCTCCTTCTCCACCTCGTCAGCAAGGGCGGAAGAGACCTGCCGCCGCTCCAGCTGCTCCGGCGCGTCGTAGTCCTTCTCCTCTGCCTCTTAAGCAAGTAAAGAAGACAACCACTACGTCTGCTCGGTCGGCGTCTAGCAGTACAACCAGAGGCGGGAGGACATACAGATTCGGTCCTTCTCTGAAGACTCCAGAGAAGTTACCATATGAGAGGACCCTGGAGGAGAACGCCGAGATCGCGCGAGAAGAAGTGAGGAACTTCTTTGAAGGGGTGAAAGCAAAGAAACATCCACCTCCGAAGGAGAAGGTAGATCGGGTGAAAGTGAAGCACACTCTGGCTGCCCTGACAAAACCACCGAAGTCTGATCCGCCGAAAGGAAACTATGACCGCATTATTGGAAAGGAATTTGCCGAAGCGGAGCGGTCGGGAAGTACTGTCAGTGATCAAAGGCTGAAAGAACGACGAGCTGGGAAACAAATTGCCCAGCTCGGCGAACAAGCGAAGCAATCGTGCCCCCCGCTCAAGGTGCCTAGCCACAATGTCGCTAATTATCCGAGGATGGTGCCCGGTTATAGCAATCTTGAAGATTACCTGCCCGACGAAGTACATTATGAACCCATGGACGTGCAGATACAAAGATACGAGTACGGGAAGCCTCTCGTCAAAGATGAAAGATCTCTATCAACGATGATGCGAAGATTGCATGATTGGTACTTGAAAATCTGCAGAGACTCTGGGGGGAGGAGTACTTTGTATGTGAAAGTTAAAAAGGAGCATGACCTCGTTGGAATTGATCTGTTGCCTATTCCATTTGAGGAGTTCTATCAGTTTTTCAATCAATTGGCCCTCGATAAAACAACGGTCGCCTGCTACTGTCTGTAAGTAGTACTACTTCTGTCATTAAGTTTCTCTATATAGCTTAGCTCTTTCATTGCATGTATTTATAATCATCCTCACTATATTATGCAGATTGAAGATCGCCGAATTGAAGAAAAGACAAGTCGGTGATATTGGGTTCATTAACACATATCTCATAGATGCAACTGAGGTTAAACTTCATGCCGCAGCTACCGAGGCCAACTTGCTACGATCATTCGTAATAAATCAAAACAAAGATATAATACTCTTTCCTTACAACTTCAGGTGAGTGTTACTGTCTTGTGCGTATTCGGTTTCCCTTATATATTAGTCAAGGTTATAGTAATGTAATTGATGAGTTATGCATGTGTGTGCAGTTTCCACTATATTCTCCTAGAGATTAAGCTTGAGCAGGGAGTAGTAACCGTCTTAGACTCTAAACGAAAAGATCCCCAGGACTATGCAGACATGACTCAAATACTCCAGAAGTAAGTTAAATCGATCATTATCCACCATATCAGCAACTTTGTTCATTTCCTGATATCAAGTAATTGTTTTCTTTGTCCGGCAGGGTTTGGAGAAAATTCACCAAAACAGTTCCGGGACTGTCGAAGGAGCTGGAATTTAGACACCCGAAAGTAAGTACTATAGTAGCATGTTCCGCGCATCTCCTAGTGATTCAAGCGCTAGTTTCATCAATACCATTTAGCATTCTTGCTTATCAGTTAGATTGACCTCTATTTCTTGTAAAGTGGTTGTGGCAGGAACAAGGGAATGATTTCTGTGGATACTACATCTGCGAGTCCATCCGCCACACGACCTGTGAGCGGGGCGGGTACTCTAAGGAACAATATGAAGTACGTAAATAACAACATTCACAATTTTATTTTATTACCATCATTTGTGTTGAGTTTCATTCATTCATATATATATGTATTGACCCCCTTCTTCAAATTAGATGTTTCGGAAGCGGGATGAACTCCTAGCACCAGCTCGCATGCGAGCAATTCAAGAGGAATTGGCGGCATTCTTTCTTGACCACGTGATCCCTGAAGACGGAGAATTCTATGTGGACCCTGAGTCCGTATGATTATATTTGTAAGAGATAATTATTGTATATATGTAGCCAGTAGTGTCAGATAGATATACGAGAACTTGTTGTTCGACCAATCTCTCGGAGAAGGAGAGGTGGTTGATATCACTTCTTTCTGTATGCATATATGTTCATGACGATCTTCTGTTTCCTTCGTTTGCTTACTAGCTAGCCAGCGTGTCTAGTCCTCTCTATACGTATGTATAGTACGTAGCGTCGACCAAGCACGGACATAAGAGAGGAAACTTCTCTCTATTAATTATAGCTAGCTAACACAATATATGAAACACCTAAATTAACCCCCCAAAACCCCCAACCCCCCCCCCTTTCAAAAAAAAAACAAAAACCCCAGCCACAGAAATGCTGACGCGTGGATGCCTATTGGTCCCGGTTGGTGCCACCAACCGGGACCAAAGGGTCTCCTGACTGGGCTCTGCGCACTGCCCACGTGGAGGGCCTTTAGTCCCGGTTCTGGATTGAACCGGGACTAAAGGGGGGAGGTATTAGTACCGACACTTTAGTAGTCCCGGTTCTGGATTGAACCGGGACTAAAGGGGGGAGGTATTAGTACCGACACTTTAGTCCCGGTTCCGGAACCGGAACTAAAGGCCCTTACGAACCGGGACTATAGGCCCTTTTTCTACTAGTGAGTTAGCAGCCGTAGTGCATGTGTTGAAGACCTAGATACATTACCTTATTGGAAATCGTTGTGATGTGTACACGGATCATAAGAGTTTGAAGTACATTTTCACACAGAAGGAGCCGAACCTTAGGCAGCGAAGATGGTTGGAGCTTATAAAGGATTATGACATGAAGCTTCACTATCATCCAGGCAAGGCCAATGTTGTAGCCGATGCTTTGAGTCGGAAGAGTTATGCTAATACCCTAGTGAGCACGGGATTGCCAAAGGAGTTAGCAGAGGATCTCAGGGAACTTCGATTGGAGATTGTTCCTAGAGGTTTTGTTGCAACAATGGAGGTTCAGTCTACATTGTTAGGAAAGATTCGAGAAGCTTAGAAGGATGACAAAGAGATTGCCGAGATAAAAGAGATAATGAGAGAAGGAAAGGCCAAAGGTTTTCGTGAGGATGAGCACGACACCTTATGGTTTGAGGACCGTGTTTATATGCCCAATGACACAAAGATCAGGAAGTTAATACTCCAGGAGGCTCATGACTCACCATACTCGATACACCCCGGAAACACCAAGATGTATTTGGATTTGAAGGACGTTTCTGGTGGACTGGTATGAAGAAGGATATTGCTGAGTATGTAGCCATATGCGATGTGTGTCAAAGATTGAATGCAGAGCATCAAAAGCTGGCAGGATTGTTACAGCCGATGCTGATACCCGAATGGAAGTGGGATAAACTTGGCATGGATTTCATCACCGGATTGCCCAGGACCAAATCAGGATATGATTCTATATGGGTAGTAGTTGATCGCTTGACCAAAGTAGCTCACTTTATCCCGGTGAAAACCACCTATACAAGTGCAAAGTTGGCCAAAATATATATGAACAGGATCGTATGTCTGCATGGAGTTCCAAGGACCATCGATAGAGGAACACAATTTACTTCAAAGTTTTGGCATTAGCTGAATCAAACTTTGGGGACAAGGTTGGAGTTCAGTACAACATTCCACCCGCAGACCGATGGACAGGCTGAGAGAGTCAACCAGATTCTGGAGGACATGTTGAGGGCCTGTGTGCTAGATTATGGATCTAGTTGGGATGACAATTTGCCTTACGCGGAGTTATCATACAACAATAGCTATCAAGCCAGTTTGAAGATGGCACCGTTTGAAGCCCTGTACGGACGAAGGTGCAGAACACCGTTGATGTGGGATGAAGTTGGAGACCAACAATTGTTTGGACCAGATTTGATCAAGGAGTCTGAAGAAAAGGTTAAGCTGATCCGTGATACACTGAAGGTAGCTCAGTCCAGGTAGAAGAGTTATGCAGATTCGAAACGCAAGGAAATAACCTATGAAATTGGAGACAGAGCATATCTGCGAGTGTCACCCCTGTGGGGAGTGAAACGTTTTGGAGTTAAGGGAAAGTTATCCCCGAGATTTGTAGGACCGTATCGAATTTTGGAACGTATGGGAGAAGTTGCCAACAAGTTGGAGTTACCTGAAGGACTGTCAGGAGTTCATGATGTATTTCATGTTTCACAGCTGAAGAAAAGCGTGGAGGCTTCGTCATACTAGAAGTGGATGGCGAGGGCCCCTTCCGCGCAGCAGGCGCGCGTGACCTTGCCCCATCCTCGAGTCATGAAGATGTCGCCCTGGGGGAGGACCTCGACCTCCGGCTCCATAGCTTAGCTACATGCAGCACCCAGCATCTTGCAGCCATAGCTTGGCGGCCCCCCTCGGCAGTATCTGCTCGGTGAAGAACCTCGGGAGCCGGATCCACGTGCGCGGCGGCATTACTGCCCACACCATGAACTTGCATGATGTGCCCTCGGCATGAGTTTGCAAGAGGGCTGGCCGTGCAGCCACGGCCTGTCCTCTGCGACCCCGACCCGCGCGGCATTGGGCGGTGCCCCTGCACGTGAGCCAGGTGGAGGCCGCTCATACCAAGGTTGCGTCACCTCCTGCCCCTCGCCGGCGTCACGGGAGTGGCCGAGCCTTTTCTTTGGCGGGAGTGGCCCTGGCTCCTCTCGAGGGGTTTTTCCCTTCTCTGCCACGATAAACCTCCTTGTTGGCGCCATGGACGCTTCGGCAAGACGGCGAGACGAGAAAGAAGAAGAAGGAGGAAGCAACGAGCAAATGGAGATGAGCAAAGGGGGCTCCGCCCCTCTCCCCATTTGTAGCCAGAGGGAGGCCAACCGCCGGCCTCCATGATCCCCAGTAATGATGATCATTCTGCGTGTAGCAGGCTCTTGTCAAGTCGAACGGTTGCCGAGGCTGCGCGGGGAAGCGAAGACACCCACATCCCATAAAGCGCCAAGCGTCGACCGAGGCCGCAGGCGGTTGGGGCCCGCGACGCTCCACACTTGCCCCTTGGCTTCGCCTCCAAGTCAAGTCCGAGCGCGCCTTGGGCCCGGGGGCTACTGTCGGCGTTCTGGGAAAGGGGGTACGCAGACTTGCCTACCTACGGCCCATGACGTGGCTCCACGGACGGCCTGGTACGGCCTGATACGTCCATTTTGCATCATGATTTTATATCGATATTTATTGCATTATGGACTGTTATTTCACTTTATGTCACAATACTTATGGCTATTCTCTCTTATTTTACAAGGTTTACATAAGGAGGGGGAATGCCGGCAGCTGGAATTCTAGGCTGGAAAAGGAGCAAATATTAGAGACCTATTATGCGCAACTCCAAAAGTCCTGAAACTCCACGGAACGTCTTAAAATAAATAAAGAAAAATCCTCGCCAAAGATGAAGGCCAGGGGGCCCACACCCTTCTCATGAGGGTGGGGGGCGCCCCCCTAGGGCGCGCCCCCTACCTCGTGGGCCCCCTGGTGGCTCTCCTACGTCCATCTTCTCCTATATGAAGTCTTTCGATGAGAAAAAAATAGGGAGGAACTTTTTGGGACGAGACTCCGCCGCCACGAGGCGAAACCTTGGCGGATCCAATCTAGAGCTCCGACAGAGCTGTTCTGCTGGGGATACTTCCCTCCCGGAGGGGGAAATCATCACCATCGTCATCACCAACGCTCCTCTCATCGGGAGAAGGTAATCTCCATCAACATCTTCACCAGCACCATCTCATCTCCAAACCCTAGCTCATCTCTTGTATCCAATTCTTGTCTCAAAGTCCGGGATTGGTGCTAGTAGGTTGCTAGTAGTGTTGATTACACCTTGTAGTTGATGCTAGTTGGTTTATTTGGTGGAAGATCATATGTTCAGATCCTATATGCATATTATTACCCCTCTGATTATGAACATGAATATGCTTTGTGAGTAATTACGTTTGTTCCTGAGGACAAGGGAGAAGTCTTGCTATTAGTAGTCATGTGAATTTGGTATTCGTTTGATATTTTGATAAGATGTATGTTGTCTAGCCTCTAGTGGTGTTATGTGAACGTCGACTACATAACACTTCACCATTATTTGGGCCTAGAGGAAGGCATTGGGAAGTAATAAGTAGATGATGGGTTGCTAGAGTGACAGAAGCTTAAACCCTAGTTTATGTGTTGCTTCGTAAGGGGCTGATTTGGATCCACTTGTTTCATGCTATGGTTAGGTTTACCTTAATACTTTTGTTGTAGTTGCGGATGTTTGCAATAGAGGTTAAACATAAGTGAGATGCTTGTTCAAGTAAGAATAGCACCCAAGCACCGGTTCACCCACATATCAAATTATCAAAGTATCGAACGCGAATCATATGAACGTGATGAAAACTAGCTTGACGATATTCCCATGTGTCCTCGGGAGCGCTTTTCCTATTATAAGAGTTTGTTCCGGCTTGTCCTTTGCTACAAAAAGGATTGGGCCACCTTGCTGCACTTTATTTACTTTTATTACTTGTTGCTTGTTACAATTTATCCTATCACAAAACTATCTGTTACCACTTATTTCAGTACTTGCAGAGAATACCTTGCTGAAAACCGCTTATCATCTCCTTCTGCTCCTCGTTGGGTTCGACACTCTTACTTATCGAAAGGACTATGATAGATCCCCTATACTTGTGGGTCATCAAGACTCTTTTCTGGCGCCGTTGCCTGGGAGTGTAGCGCCTTTGGTAGGTGGAATTTGGTAAGGAAAAATTTATGTAGTGTGCTGAAATTTACTGTCACTTGTTACTATGGAAAGTAATTCTCTGAGGGGCTTGTTTGGGGTATCTTCACCCCGTCCAGTAGAGCAAAGAGTTGCTCCTCAACCTACTGAACCTTTATCTTTGAAGGGAGACGCATTGATATGGTGTAGGCTATGTGATGATATGTGATCATGGGACTATAAAAGATTGAAGTTCGAATTTCATCAAAAGTATTACCCTATGCATCTTGTTCATCGTGATCGCAATTATATATATAATTTCTGGCCTCGCGAAGGAGAAAGCATCGCTCACGCTTGGGGGAGGCTTAAATCAATGTTATATTCATGCCCCAATCATGAGCTCCCAAGAGAAATAATTATGCAAAGTTTTTATGCTCGGCTTTTTGAAAACAATCGCACCATGCTCGATACTTCTTGTGCTGGCTCTTTTATGATGAAGACTATTGAATTCAGATGGAATTTATTGGATAGAATTAAACACAACTCTGAAGATTGGGACCTCGACGAAGGTAAAGAGTCAGGTATGACACCTAAGTTTGATTGTGTTAAATCTTTTATGGATACCGATATTTTCCGCAACTTTAGCACTAAATATGGACTTGACTCTGAGATAGTAGCTTCTTTCTGTGAATCATTTGCTACTTATGTTGATCTCCCTAAGGAGAAGTGGTTTAAATATCATCCTCCCATAGAAGTAAAAGTAGCTGCACCTATAATGATCCTATTGTTCCTACTTCTTATGTTGAGAAACCACCTTTCCCTGTTAGAGTAAAGGATCATGCTAAAGCTTCAACTATTGTTCATAAAATAAATATTAGAACTTATACACCTCATGAGCAAGTTAAAGTAGAACCTAATATTGCTATTGTTAAAGATCCCTTGTCTGATAATATTGATGGGCATGTTATTCAGTTCGAAGGAGAAACTGCTAGAATTGCTAAACCCTGTGCTAAAGATAAACATAGACCTGTGGTAGGCGTGCCTGTTATTTCTGTTAAAATAGGAGATCATTGTTATCATGGCTTATGTGATATGGGTGCCAGTGCTAGTGTTACACCTCATGATTTTACAAAGAAATTATGCATGATATTGCACCTGCAGAGATAGAAGATATTGATGTCACAATTAAACTTGCCAATAGAAATACTATTTCACCAATTGGAATTGTTAGAGATGTTAAAGTCTTGTGTGGGAAAACTAAATATCCTGCTGATTTTCTTCTTCTTACTTCTCTGCAAGATAGCTTTTGTCCCATTATATTTGGTAGACCCTTCTTAAATACTGTCAATGCTACCATAGATTGCCCAAAGAATGTTGTTACTGTTGGCTTGGATGATATGGTTCATGAGTTTAATTTCTCTAAATTTAGTAAACAACATCGTGAGGAAGAATTTCCTAGTAAGGATGAAATTATTGGTCTTGCTTCTATTATCGTACCTCCTAGTGATCCTTTAGAACACTATTTACTAGACCATGAAAATAATATGTTCGTGAATGAAAGAAGGGAAATAGATGAAGTATTCTTTAAACAGGAACCTATTCTGCAACACAACTTGCCTGTTGAAATTTTAGGGGATCCTCCTCCACCCAAGGGTGATCCCGTGTTTGAACTTAAACCTTTGCCTGATAATCTTAAATATGCTTATCTTGATGAAAAGAAGATATATCCTGTTATTATTAGTGCTAACCTTTCAGAGCATGAAGAAGAAAGATTATTGAAAACTCTGAAGAAGCATCGTGCTGCTATTGGATATACTCTTGATGATCTTAAGGGCATTAGTCCCACTCTATGTCAACATAAAATAAATTTGGAAGCAGATGCCAAACCAGTTCTTGATCCTCAATGACGTCTGAATCCTAAAATGAAAGAAGTGGTAAGAAAATAAATACTTAAGCTTCTTGAGGCAGGTAAAATCTATCCCGTTGCTGATAGTGAGTGGGTAAGTCCTGTCCATTGTATCCCTAAGAAGGGAGGTATTACTGTTGTTCCTAATGATAAAGATGAATTAATTCCACAAAGAATTATCACAGGTTATAGGATGGTAATTGATTTCCGCAAATTAAATAAAGCTACTAAGAAAGATCATTACCCCTTACCTTTTATTGATCAAATGCTGGAAAGATTATGCAAAGATACACACTATTGCTTTCTAGATGGTTATTCTGGTTTCTCTCAAATACCTGTGTCGGCTAGGGATCAATCTAAGACTACTTTTACATGCCCTTTTGGTACTTTTGATTATAGACGTATGCCTTTTGGTTTATGCAACGCACCTGCTACCTTTCAAAGTTGCATGATGGCTATATTCTCTGACTTTTGTGAAAAGATTTGTGAGGTTTTCATGGATGACTTTTCCGTCTATGGTTCCTCTTTTGATGATTGGTTGAGCAATCATGATCGAGTTTTGCAGAGATGTGAAGAAACTAATCTTGTCTTGAATTGGGAAAAGTGCCACTTTATGGTTAATGAAGGTATTGTCTTGGGGCACAAAGTTTCTGAAAGAGGTATTGAAGTTGATAAAGCCAAGGTTGATGCTATTGAAAAGATGCCATGTCCCAAGGACATCAAAGGTATAAGAAGTTTCCTTGGTCACACTGGATTTTATAGGAGGTTCATTAAGGACTTCTCAAAAATTTCTCGGCCTCTGACTAATTTATTGCAAAAAGATATACCATTTGTCTTTCATGATGATTGTGTAGAAGCATTTGAAATACTTAAGAAAGCATTAGTCTCTGCAACTGTTGTTCAGCCACCTGATTGGAATTTACCCTTTGAAATTATGTGTGATGCTAGTGATTATGCTGTAGGTGCTGTTCTAGGGCAAAGAGTTGATAAGAAATTAAATGTTATTCATTATGCTAGTAAGACTCTAGATAATGCTCAAAGAAATTATGCTACTACTGAAAAAGAACTTTTAGCAGTTGTATTTGCTTGTGATAAGTTCAGATCTTATATTGTTGATTCTAAAGTAACTATTCAAACTGATCATGCTGCTATTAAATACCTTATGGAAAAGAAAGATGCTAAACCTAGACTTATTAGATGGGTTCTCTTGCTACAAGAATTTGATTTGCATATTGTTGATAGAAAGGGAGCTGAGAACCCCGTTGCAGACAACTTGTCTAGGTTAGAAAATATTCTTGATGACCCACTGCCTATTAATGATAACTTTCCTGATGAACAATTAAATGTTATAAGTACTTCTCGTAGTACTCCATGGTATGTTGATTATGCTAATTATATTGTTGCTAAGTTTATACCACCTAGCTTCACATACCAGCAACAGAAAAAGTTCTTCTATGATTTGAGACATTACTTTTGGGATGACCCACATCTTTATAAAGGAGTAGATGGTGTTATTAGACGTTGTGTACCTGAGCATGAACAGGAACAGATCCTACGCAAGTGCCACTCCGAGTCTTATGGAGGACACCACGCTGGAGATAGAACTGCACATAAGGTACTGCAATCTGGTTTTTATTGGCCTACTCTCTTCAAGGATGCCCGTAAGTGTTGGGTTTCATAGTAATTTCAAAAATTTCCTACGCTCATGCAAGATCATGGTGATGCATAGCAACGAGAGGGGAGAGTATGATCTACGTACCCTTGTAGATCGACAACGGAAGCGTTTGGTTGATGTAGTCGTACGTCTTCACGGCCCGACCGATCAAGCACCGAAACTACAGCACCTCCGAGTTCTAGCACACGTTCAGCTCGATGACGATCCCCAGACTCTGATCCAGCAAAGTGTCGGGGAAGAGTTCTATCAGCACGACGGCGTGGTGACGATCTTGATGTACTACTGCAGCAGGGCTTCGCCTAAGCACCGCTACAATATTATCGAGGACTATGGTGGAAGGGGGCACCGCACACGGCTAAGAATATGATCACGTGGATCAACTTGTGTTTTTCTGGGGTGCCCCTGCCTCCGTATATAAAGGCTCAATGGGGGGGGGTGCGGCCGGCCTAGGAGAGGCGCGCCAGGAGAGTCCTACTCCCTCTGGGAGTAGGATCCCCCCCCAATCCTAGTTGGAATAGGATTCGTGGAGGGGGGAAAAGAGAGAGAGAGGCCGGCCCCCTCTCCTTGTCCTATTCGGACCAAGGGAGGGGAGGGGCGCGCGCCCCATCTTGGGCTGCCCCTTCTATTTTCCACTAAGGCCCACTAAGGCCCATATAGCTCCCGGGGGGGGTCCCGGTAACCTCCCGGTACTCCGGTAAAATCCTGATTTCACCCGGAACACTTCCGATATCCAAACATAGGCTTCCAATATGTCAATCTTTATGTCTCGACCATTTCGAGACTCCTCGTCATGTCTGTGATCACATCCGGGACTTCGAACAACCTTCGGTACATCAAAATGCATAAACTCATAATATAACTGTCATCGTAACCTTAAGCGTGCGGACCCTACGGGTTCGAGAACAATGTAGACATGACCGAGACACGTCTCTGGTCAATAACCAATAGCGGGACCTAGATGCCCATATTGGCTCCTACATATTCTACGAAGATCTTTATCGGTCAGACCGCATAACAACATACGTTGTTCCCTTTGTCATCGGTATGTTACTTGCCCGAGATTCGATCATCGTTGTCCTATACCTAGTTCAATCTCGTTACTGGCAAGTCTCTTTACTCGTTCTGTAATACATCATCCCGCAACTAACTCACTAGTTGCAATGCTTGCAAGGCTTAAGTGATGTGCATTACCGAGAGGGCCCAGAGATACCTCTCCGACAATCGGAGTGACAAATCCTAATCTCGAAATACGCCAACCCAACATGTACCTTTGGAGACACCTGTAGAGCACCTTTATAATCACCCAGTTACGTTGTGACATTTGGTAGCACACAAAGTGTTCCTCCGGCAAACGGGAGTTGCATAATCTCATAGTCACAGGAACATGTATAAGTCATGAAGAAAGCAATAGCAACATACTAAACGATTGGGTGCTAAGCTAATGGAATGGGTCATGTCAATCAGATCATTCAACTAATGATGTGATCCCGTTAATCAACTAACAACTCTTTGTCCATGGTTAGGAAACATAACCATCTTTGATTAACGAGTTAGTCAAGTAGAGGCATACTAGTGACACTCTGTTTGTCTATGTATTCACACATGTATTATGTTTCCGGTTAATACAATTCTAGCATGAATAATAAACATTTATCATGATATAAGGAAATAAATAATAACTTTATTATTGCCTCTAGGGCATATTTCCTTCAGTGTCCCACTTGCACTAGAGTCAATAATCTAGATCCCATCGCCATGTGATTTAACATCAATAGTTCACATCTTTATGTGATTGGTTCACATCTCCATGTGACTAACACCCAAAGGGTTTACTAGATTCAATAATCTAGTTCACATCGCTATGTGATTAAGACCCAAAAAGTGATCATGTTTTGCTTGTGAGAGAAGTTTAGTCAACGGGTCTGCCACATTCAGATCCGCATGCATTTTGCAAATTTCTATGTCAACAATGCTCTGCATGGAGCTACTCTAGCTAATTGCTCCCACTTTCAATATGTATCCAGATTGAGACTTAGAGTCATCTAGATTAGTGTCAAAGCTTGCATCGACGTAACCCTTTACGACGAACCTTTTGTCACCTCCGTAATCGAGAAACATATCCTTATTCCAGTAAGGATAATTTTGACCGCTGTCCATTGATCTACTCTTAGATCACTATTGTACTCCCTCTCTTAACACAGTGTATGGTATACAATAGATCTAGTACACAGCATGGCATACTTTATAGAACCTATGACTGAGGCATAGGGAATGACTTTCATTTTCTTTCTATCTTCTGCCGTGGTCGGGCTTTGAGTCTTACTCAACTTCACACCTTGTAACACAGGCAAGAAACTTTTTCTTTGACTGTTCCATTTTGAACTACTTCAAAACTTGTCAAGGTATGTACTCATTGAAAAACTTATCAAGCGTCTTGATCTATCTCTATAGATCTTGATACTCAATATGTAAGCAGCTTTACCGAGGTCTTTCTTTGAAAAACTCCTTTCAAACACTCCTTTATGCTTTGCAGAATAATTCTACATTATTTCCGATCAACAATATGTCATACACATATACTTATCAGAAATGATGTAGTGCTCCCACTCACTTTCTTGTAAATACAGGCTCATCTCATGCACCCCAGACAGGGTGCATAGAGGCAGCTATGCTGGCCCTGACACTCGTACCCACCGACTAGACCATGTCTGGATATGTTTATTTTTTCAAAAAGAATCAAAATTTCAAATTTTGTTTAAATATTCGAAAAACTTTAGAATTTCAGAAAAAATAAAAAAAATGAATTTCAAATTTTTTTTAAATTTTCAAAAAAAATCATAATTTCAAAATTTCTTTGGATTTTCAATAAATATTTGAAATTTCAATTTTTCTCAAAAAATCATAAATGTTGGAATTTCAAAAGTAAATCAAAATTTGTTTGAATTTTGAAAAAAAATAGAATTTTAATTTTTTATAAAATATTCAAATTTTGTTTAAATTTTCAAAAAAAACTCATAATTTCAAATATGCTCAAATTAAAAAACAGAATTTCAAAATTTATTTTAATTTTCCAAAAAAGTTTAGAATATCAAAATATGTTTAAATTTGTGTTGACATTTTTTTCGATTTTGTTCATCATTCAAAAAAAATATTCAGAATTCGAAATTGTTCAGCATGTCTAAACACATGCAGGCTGCCCAACAAAATCTCAGCTCAGCATGTCTAAACACATGCAGGCTGCCAAACAAAATCTCAGCTCAGCATGTCTCAGCGCATACATCACTGCCAAATAACAACAACTGCATGGACTTAGCATGTCTACACTCAGCATGTATGAGATAAGAACAACTAAGTTAGGTCCATACATGCCACCGAACACACCCTACACTGTAAATACCCGGTATTTACACTGTAAATACCCGGAATTTACACTGTAAATTCAGTACAATGACCCTGTAACTACACTGTAAATTCAATACAATGGCCCTGGAAATTACACTGTAAATATAATGCAAAACCCTACAACATACAGTGTACAAATGCATGAATTTACAGTGTAAATACCCAAGGTATTCAGGGCCTTTGTACTGTAACTACACTGTAAATACCCAAGTATTTACACTGTAAATTCAGTACAATGGCCCTGTAATTACACTGTAAATACACAAGTATTTACACTGTAAATTCAGTATAATGGCCCTATAATTACACGGTAAATACCCAAGTTTTAGCACTGTAAATTCAGTACTAAAACCCTGGAATTTACACTGTAAAAATGCATATATCTACACTGTAAATTCAGTATAATGGCACTGGAATTTACATTCTTAATACATTACAAATACAGTCCAAAGACCTTGGAATTTACATTGTATAAACATAGTAAGCACCCAACATTTACCATTCAAACTACCGATTTACACTGTAAAAACACCTCATGCCACCCAGGATTTACAGTGTCCAAAACCAGGAACTCACACTTTGCTCCTTAAAAAATGATTTGTAGTTTGGAGCTTAAAAAGTTAATATTGACAGTTTTCTGCTTAGGAAATACATGCAGAGAAAAGAGCTATCACTGATAATAGTTTGCCGCTTACAAAATTAAAATTCTCTCACATTTAATCTTCAATATTGCAGATGGGGAGCATGATAGGAAGAGTGACTGAAGAGGATCTACTGTCAATGTCACAAGAAGAACTCATTCTAAATGTGAGACATGTATAAATACTAGCAAACTGATTGCAAAAATCAATAGAGGAAAATGCTATATACAATACATTCATGCTAACAAAAAATGTTTTGCGGGAATCATTTTCATTCACAGCGCTCCTCAATTCAGACATTATCTACAAGGTAAAAATGAAATTCAAATACTGCATAGCTACAAATCTTTGAGAAGGAGAAGTTTTAAATTAAAAGAAATCATGATGCTCGCAGGTACATTCAGGAGATGGTGCTGCAAACATTACACAAGATGGAGAGGAAAACTAGTACTGAATAACTCATATCTGAACTGAGAAAAAAGAGAGAAAGTAACATCTCACTTACACTGCAGACATTGCAGGAAATGCATCATGAAGCTACAGCAAGCGAAGAAGGCACAACAGAACCTAATCCCTGGGAGGCACACATGTTTGACAACATCAGTTTGGAACAGGTAGCCACATAAATAGATAAATCAAAGTCACAAATAGAATATGAACGTATTTGTACAAACCTGTTTGAAAATTAAAACGGACACAAAAAGAATAATTTTGCAGGTCCCTGAAGATACCGACCCTAGTTCCACAACAAATAAATCAAAGTCAAACACAAACCAGATAAATCAAGAAGGACAAAGGGGAGAAACAGAGGACTCACATGAACAAGACGCAGACAATGAATACCTCGATGAAGAAGACATTGAGAGGTTCCTGCAAAATGAACAAGAGACTGCATCAGAAGGCAATCTTATGAACACCAGCAGCAATTTCAAGCCACAGTTAGGCATGTAGTTCAAAACAAAAGAAGAAGCCCAGGCATATATGAATTTCTACTCAAAACTGGTTGGATTTTTAGTGGCTACAGTAGCATCCTCAAGAACAACAAGCAAAAAAGAGAAATAATGAGCTTGGTTCACATAAAACTTGAAAAGAGCTTGGTCAAAGTCTGCTTCATCACCTGAAAGTTCCTGAAAAATGCAAAATACAACAGACACAAAATAAATAAACAGACTTCAAGAAATAATAATTGAAAAAAAGTAGAGAAAAAGAAAGAAATAGCTACCATTGACAGGCGCAAATGGTTCGTCAGCAAAACAATCTGCACTCTCAAAAGAAGATGCTAACGGAACGCCCTGATGATAGACTTTCCATAGCCTACCCATTAAACATGAAAAAACTGGTTGCCAGGACCCTCCTCAAACTACAAAACCAAAACACTCTTAAACAATGCTACATAAATCCTAAATCAAATACTACATTAACAACAAAGAATAAGAAAACTTATCAAGACCTATATGGTTGCAAATAAGACGCACTAATGTTGTACAGGAATTACATAGGAGAAGCATGGCAAATACAGAGTACAATACCCCAAAATTACACTGTAATATAGCTGAAAATTACAGTGACGATGCATGGGAATTACAATATGAGCATTACTACAAAAATGAGGCATTGGAATTAAAATATGGGTACATTACACCGTAATATATCCAAAAAATACAGTGACTAAGCATTGGAATTACAGAGTAAATGAGAGAAATATTACAGAGTGATGAAGAAGCATACATGAAAATCATGGGAGTTACACAAGAAACCTGAGGAAAATTACACTTCACTATAACTAAAAAATACAATGACTGGGCATGGGAATTACAGTACAACCATAATTACAAATTTGAAGCAAGGGAACTACAAAACGTAAATATGGGAATATTACACATTAATATATCCAAAAAAATAGTTGCTAAGCATGGGAATTACACAGTAAATCAAGGGAATAATACAGTGTGATGAAGAAGCCTACATGAAATTCATCAGAAGTACAGTGGAATTCTGAGGTAAATACACTGTAATATAACTAAAAAATATAGTGACTGAGCATGGGAATTACACTGCAAATCAGGTGAATTACAGTGCAAAGAAGTAATACAGTGTAATTCTACAAAATACAAGCACTAAATATGGGAATTACACCACAAAATCAGATAAATATTACAGTGCAAAGAAGTAATACAGTGTAATTCCACAAAATACAGGCACTAAGCATGGGAATTACACCGCAAAATCAGATAAATATTACCGGGTAAGCACATGGAAAATGCTGCCAAATACATGACTAATAACACTTGAACCTAACCTTACACTCTAATACTGGAGGGATCTAAGACTGAAAACATAGGGGGCAATTGCAGGGCTAGAACACATGAGATTACAGAATAGCACAATCAGGGACATCCACTGAAGAATCATACTCCCAAGGACGAGACACATTAAGCATTACAGAGACTCCCACTAGAGCAAAATCACCAACCCAAACACATGAAGCATTACACACGAATCATACTCCAACCAGAACAAAACCCAACGGAAACCCTAAATCTAGACCCCTACCAGCGACCAGGAAACGAAACACATACCAGTGCCTACACCCGAGGGGATTCAGACATGAAAGAGCTAAAAACCTAAGCAGAGGAACCACATCAATTTCATAGAACTTACACAAACACATCGGGAGCCATGGGAAAAATCTACAAGAGCACATACACCAAACACGGGCAAGAACATACACAATCCATCAATCAAACACCAGAACATACATGGATCTCGAATCGAAACTAGCAGAAACGGAGGAGAAACCTAGATCACACGGGGGAGAGAGAGAGAGAGAGACGAGAACAACCAACTGGGGCAGCCGAGGAACGAAGAGCAAGGGAGGAGAAATCAAGCTCGAAGGGAAGGGGATCTCAGAATCGACATGAATGACGGGAATCGCCTCCGCTCCTTCACCGCTCGAGCGCCTCTTCCCCTCTCTCGCTCTCTCATCTCTGCCTTATCCAAACAATACCGCCAAATGAAATGGGGAAAAGACACAGACAAATTTCAAAAAGGAAAAGAAAAACAGCCAGTCGGACCGGTGCGGCCGTAACGGGCTGGAATAAAAACAAACCACACCCGACAAACAACAAACCAGCCCAAAAACCACACCTCCAAGCGCGAATCTGCATGCAAAAATGGACAGACAGAGATTTGAATGTTGTCGAATTGAGAAATAGTCGACTGTAAAATAGCAAATCCGTAAACATACAGCTCTCTCATGCATGGTTTGAAAAAAGCATCCAATCTTTATTAGTGATGCAAGCAAAGGGCCGTTCATTGCAACAGGAGAATTCTTTTTTTTATCATAGCCTTCAATGGCTATGATCATATTTTGTTACTTCATCGAGATACAGTACCACTCTCTTTCTCATTGCATGTGCCGGCCCAGGAGGGGCAATTCCCAAACGTATTTTTCTAGCCACTACCGTGTGGGTCGGCCCAGGTGGGGGGGGGGGGGGGGGTGGCGCCCTATCTAAAATGTATTTTTACAGCCACGACTGCATGGGGGTTTCCTATTTGGCGTGTAGTGACCTAGCATGTACTCCCTCCTGCCTTCGATCATGTTTTAGGCCGGCCAATTTTCGGACTTCTTCCTCACCGGAACCTTCCCTGAGCCTTTTTTTTTCTTTTATTCCTTTTTTATTATTTTATTTTTTGTTCTTTTTTATTTTTATTTTCCTTCCTTTTTTCTTTCATGTGAACATCTTTTCAAATTTGCAAATATTTTGTGAAATCGTGAACAATATTTTGAAATCATAAACATTTTACAAATTTGTGAACATTTTTCAAAGTCTTTAACGTTTTTTGAATTTATTAACATTATATACTATTTGCAAATGGATTGCTACTGGATTGTTGGGCCTACTAGGTAGGACATAGTTCATCCATGGGTGGATGGGCCTAGGCTATCGATGAAGGGGGGAGGAGAGATGCTTGATGTGTCCCTCATAGGCTATCGATCGGTGGAGGCCAGGGGTACTACTTTGTTAGGAATAGATTTGCGAGATGTATCATGCAACATTAATGTGATTGGGTGGCATATGGTAATGTTAACTGTAATTTTGGGGACGTATGAAAATATTAATTTAGGATGCCAATAACTACCACACGTGTGGCATGTAGTAACACCGCCCACACATTTTTTACACTAAAATTGCCATACGAAAAAAACAAACCTCAAAAAAACTGAAACTTGATATCCAGACAGAAAGTTGCCATGCTTCACAACTAAAGTTTCCATCCTCTTGTAACTAAAGTTGCCATCAAAAAAATATGGGCGAAATTGCTTCGTGCCACACGTGTGGCGTTATCATTTGGGTTAATTTATGTGATCGAGCAATTTATGATAAGGTTAATTACTTTAGATTTGATTTTTAGAGTTTGGCCATGATTGATTCTTTCACATAAAGACATTACTAAATAACTTGCCCCTGCATGAAAAGTTCTCATTAGTTCATTTTTTTTCATTGTGTGGAAAATGAGGTAAAAATAAACCAGTAAGAGGGAGTGGTGGGAGGAAGGACGAAAAAAAACTAGTCAAAATAAAACCGAACGAAAGTGATGCGACGAAAAAAACTCTGAATGCAATCCTATCAACTGCTCCATTAGAAGTAGAGATTGGCGAGCGAACCAACCAGCGACACCCTAGAGCGACCCAACCAGTGGGGGCGCTCCTATTGAACGCTCATTGCGTCCAACAGCGTCGCGCCGCACAGGGGACCCCATAATGGGCCAACCTACTTGCTGGTGCACCTGCCGTTGCTAGCGAATGCAAATATTGAGCGTTAGTGATTAATTGACAACTCGAAAGTCTAAGAATTAACAACAGCATTAGATCCAAACGTTTCTTAATTTTTATTTTTTAATATTTTTTTGAAATTTGGGAACAATTGTTAATGATTTTCAAAATTTGGAAAAAATCTGAACAAATTTTGAGAAAAATGTGAACAATTTATGAAACTGTGAATAACTTTTGAATTCCCGAATTGTTTTTGAAAATGCGGACATTTAGTGAAATTGAGAACATTTTTTTTAAGTAAACAAATTTTAAAATTCAGAAAAATTTCTGAGTAGATGATATTTTTTGAAATTCCTTATCAGGTTCATTTTTTTGATATTTGTGAAAAAAATGAAAACAAAAGGATTTTTTGGAATTCTTGGACATTTTTTGATATTATGAACAAGTTTAAAATCGTGAACATGTGATTCCTTGATTCATGCTAATGCCTCATTTATTCTTTTGGAAATTCATGCTAGTGCCTTATTTATTATAACACGTCATCATGATATGATACTTTCTCATATTTATTGTGGTTCCTTGTATTTTGTTCAAAATTGAGCCTATATATAACAAAGTTTGCTCTGCTCCGATGAGGAAGGGATGATGACAACAGCGCGCATTCGACTTGCTCCATTGCTTATAGTCGTCGCTAGGTGGTCAATGGACCTGGATGTATTCTTTACTTCTGGTGTTCTTTGTACTATCTTGACAGTTGATGAATAGATCGAAGTTTTCCTTACAAAAAGAATAGTTAAAAATGATGATCTATGAAGTTTACTGAATGAAAATTTATCCATGAAATGTGGAACACTTGAGTAGATTGGGCAAGCAGAGGGGAGGGGCTTTGCGGGAGCTAATATGTTTATTCCATGAATATTAGATCAAAACAGTTTGTAAAAAATATACTGGAATTTTTTTGGGTGCTGCCGAAAAATGTATGTTCATGTAATTTTAAAAAGTATTTTTTTAACACAATACAATTGAAGTCGCTCAAATATACGAGCATACACCCACCCCATATGAACGCACACACGCATACCCTACCCCTAGGAGCACCTTCGAGAGGTTGAGCCGGCACATCATCTTGGAATTGACGAAGTCGCCACATACGCCTTCGTAGTCGACGGGAACGTCTCCTCCCACTGAACGTGAAAAGCTAGTGCTTTAATTTTTTTCCTATGAGATATTAATTCATTTGTATCCTATGAAATAAAATTTTATTTTAAAATCTTTTTACATATTTGAATTCCCGATGTCAAGGAAATAAGATCAAATTTGGATATATTTTCAATGATTTTAAAATTAATGAAACATATTTCACTCATTTCTAAATAACAGATTCCACTCGTTTCTTAAAAACTTACTGATGTATATATTCGAAACATTGATTTCACACATTTCAAAATGCCGATTTCACTCACTTTAGAATACTTGTTTCACTCAATTCAAATAAATAATTTCTGTCATTTTCAAAGGAATTTTTTCACTTCTTTAAAACAACATATTTCACTTATTTCAAATAACATAATCCAATATTGTCTAAATCATTGATTTCACTTAATTCAAAATACTCATTCAACTGAACTAGAAAAAACACTTATTTCAAGGAAGTGATTTCACTCATTTCACTTAATCCAGAAAAATGTGTTCACTCAATTCAAACAACTGATTTTAGTTAAATCGAAAAACATTTTTTACTCATTTCAGGAGACTTATTTCACTCATCATTTGAAAACACCAATTTTAATCATTTCAGAAAATATATTTCTATTGTTTAATTAAGAAGATTTATTTCACTCATCATTTCAAAACACAAAATTTACTCATTTCAAAATCTGGGTTAATCCATTTCAAAAACATATTCCACTCATTAAAAAAATTATTTAACTCATTAAAAAAATAATTTCATTCGTAATGAAACTTGAACTCAAAATATATTCATAACATTTCATCATGTTTCAAAAATAAAATTTTAAAACTTATCAAAATATATTCAAGCATGATCTTGTTCTAAAGACATCATCGTCAGGATGCACATACGCTGACAAGAGTTAAATCGAGCTTTTGGTTCATAAGATAAAATGATTTCAAACTTTGAAATCACATGAAAGGCATGGGTGTGTGATGCGTTGCATGGTAGAGACCTCTGCCAAAGCTGCATGCACAAAAAGTGATTTGCATGCAAGGGAAAAATGACTATACAAGCATGTAGTCCCTCCGTTCCTAAATATAAGTCTTTTTAAAAATTTCAATATGGATTACGCATGGATGTATACACATGAATTTTAGAGCGTAAATTCACTCATTTTGCTTGATATGTAGTTCATGTTAGAGCATCTACAGCCGGACTTGACAAATCTGGCCCCTCAAACACCCTCGGACGCGCACGGGCGCGTCCCCGGGGACTGACCGGGCACTCCTCAGAAAATACAATCCATATCGGGACACCTCAATTATCATATCTCAAATCCATACAAACTCATGCAACGACGTCGACGCACATGCATCGTCCGACTACTCCATCACACTACACTAAACATGCCATTGGACTACCAAAATTTGGCATGTTTGGCTATGGTGGAGTTCATCCACGGCTTCCCTCCCTTGCCGTCCTTCTCGCAGAAGTACCAGTTGGAGATGCAGTATGGATCAAGTTGGATCTGCTCATCGCCGGAGCTGTCCTCGCCGTCGATGTCCTCCTTCTCCTCCTTTGGTGGCAGTCCGTCCATGGCACGGACCGCCCGATTCTGCTCACGTGCGAGGGCGTGCGTGTTCCTCCGCTGTCGTTTCTTCACAATGCGGGCGCAGATGGCTTCCTCCTATGCGGTTGCCAGTGCCGCCGCACCAGCCGCCTCCGCCGCCGCCATTTTTCACCGCGATACGGGCCTCGGTGGCCCTTATCCGCTCCTTTCCACGGCAGGCCGCCCATTCCCGGTGGGAGTCATACTCTGCCCGACTGATGATGGGAAAGGAGAGGTGTTCTGGCCGGGACCGCGAGGATCCAGCACCAGAGGACCCGAGCGCCTGGTTAGCCGACGGTATGGCGTCACGGTAGACGGATCCGTCCATCGGCCGGGCGCTGTCCTCTCGGGAGTGGCGGAGTGCAATGCAGACTGTCATTGCCTCCTCCAACCCACACGGGACGACACGCCAGTCGACGGATCCGGACTAGTCGGAGTCTGATCCACTGCCTGCCATGGCGGAGAAGGTCGCAAATCGTCGGAGGTGAGCTCAGGTGGCGGAGGGGAGTGAAGGGGAGCGGAGTGAAGTGGCTAGGGTTTGCTCCGGCGAAAGGATGGGGACGAATATAAGTGAGGTCGGGTGGGCCAGCATGGTTCGGGTCCGACGTGGCGGGCATGCCCGGGCGCCCGATATACGCCCCATATTTAAGCTAGATATATGGAGAGTGCCGGTCAGCCCGGGCGTTTGAGGGCCATTTGAGATGCCCGTCTGAGTCCAAATTTCGTGACCAGACGGCCTGCCCGTGCATTTGAAACGGGTTTGGAGGATTCAATTATAGATGCTCTTAGAATATCTCAAAAGCTTATATTTAGAAACGGAGATAGTATGACACACGCAAGTTGGTTGCATGCACTCGGATCTCCCACGGAAGCAACAGCAGATGGCGGCATGGGACTCTGGTAGTACCCAACTAACTTGCAAATTACTCCGTGGCTAATGCCAATTGTCTAGCAAAGTACTAGTAGTAGTAGCAGGTCATCTAAGGCTTCTGCCAATACTTCAGCTTGTACAAGTGTTAAGATTGCCATGTAGGTAAAAAATCTGATGTGGCAACGTAATTAAGAAAAAAGAGATGAGTATGATGACCCCAAGAAGAAACAATACTACCTCCGTTTCAGTTTATAAGTCCTACGCGTATACCTAGGTTGCCAATTTTATCACCTTAATATAAACTATATAACACAGAAATTATACGGTTTGAAAATAGAGCATCTGAAGTTTATATTGGTATATTTTTTTATAATATATGATTTGTATAAGTTGGTCAAATTAACGACCTAGGGGCACGCGCACGCCCTGTAAACTGAGAGAGAGGTAGTACTAAACACGAGAACCTAGGTAGATGACTTAAATGAAAGAATCCCATCAATACATGAAGAACTTTCGTTGCAAAATCATTAAATAAAAGATACTTAGCACCAACGAGTCAAACACCTATGCATTGAGGGCATTAGTTGCTAATTTTTTTAATGTGCTTAGCACCTCATGTAAGCACCAATGCATTGGGAGTAGCCTTAACCGCAGAATTAGGTATGACAGTGTTGCCCATGGGTATGGGTACCCGCGGGTACCCTACCCGAAAACAATGGGCATGGGCAAGACTTGGAGAGATTTTGTATCAACGGGTAATGGGTATCCATACCTGTAAAATATATGGGTAAGGCATATGTATGAATCTATGCCCATGGGTAACCCAATGAATATCCAGAAAATAATTTAAAAAATGAAATAGTTCCTATGACATGTGGGTCAACATACAACTCCTATGACCCAACCCTAAATCTCGTGCTCCTTAAACTGTCCATAGCTCGTAGGCTCGTAACCATTTAGCTCGCCACTCCTCCTACGACCTTTGTGACTCCTAAAAAAAATGAACTATCGACTCTTTTCTATTGGACTGTTGTTCAACAATCAAACTATCCCCACGAACCGCTGCTCATACTTTATTGATTCCTCCAAGAGGCCTGCAACATGAGGAGGCCGTATCTGTGCTATATTGCTTGCCCATCATCATTTGATTTTTAAACTCATTTCTCTACCTTTTAAAAATTTAATGTTATACATTTTATCCACTGGATACTCATTGGGTATAGGATACCCGATGGGTATGAACACGGGTGTTAATTTATGCCCATGAGTATTGAAATGGGTGGATATAGAAAGTTTCGGTAGGTATGAGTTTTGACAGAAGGAGGTTGTACCTAGCCATACCCTATCCATTGTCATTCCTACGCATAAAAGGAGAAAGGGAGAGATACGTGCAACCGAATCAGCTGGTGAAAGCATTTATGAATTTGCAGCGAGGTCACCGCCCCAGCTGGTGCCGTACGTCCCCGGCGGCGACGGACTCGGTTTATCGGCAATGCTCATGTTCGGCACTGGGTTGCTTTTTTACTCTTCTGTAAAACGCGTGGACAGTCGAGTCCTGCAGCAATAAAAACCGCCAGCCGGCCACCGACGAGCGAGCGAGGACGTGCCGACGCCCTTCATGGCCGGCGGCAACTCACGACGGTAGGTAGGGAAATTAGCTTGTGCGTGTATGAAAAACTAGTATAGAGGCTAAGGCACGCTTCACCTTCACTCCTGTGGTTAACTCCAGACCAGCGGAGTTTATATGTGAAATGGAGAACATAAACAAGGGGATTGACTGATTGATTTACGGATTCTATAACTCATGAACATCAGGATTTTAGCGTTCGGTCCCAAACGCCTCGACTGTCGTCAGATGATTTGCACACATCTTAGAGCAGGCCACACTGCCAAGTCAGCAGAGAAGTAGTTCGGGATTTTCCTCTCAACTCCCGAACGACCGATTGACCAAACGACATCGTCTCCTTCTCCCCCCTCAGCCTTATCCTTTTCTTCCCCTCACCCACTGTTCCTCTCCACAGCGTCTCTGTGGATCGCCGCTAGCTGCCGCCACCCGCCAGCTCCCCGCGCCGCCGCGTTGGGCGGGGTCGAGGCCGCATACATCTGTGTGATCCTCGCCGGGGTAGAGGTGCGGTCATGGCGGAGGCCAAGCGCCGCCCGCTCGCCGTAATGTGGAATAGTTTCACAACTCATGCCGCCTGGAACACCTCAGCGTAATGGTGTGTCCGAACGTCGTAATCGCATTCTATTAGATATGGTGCGATCTATGATGTCTCTTACCGATTTACCGCTATCATTTTGGGGCTATGCTTTAGAGACTGCCACATTCACTTTAAATAGGGCTCCGTCAAAATCCATTGAGACGACACCGTATGAATTATGGTTTGGGAAGAAACCTAAGCTGTCGTTTCTAAAAGTTTGGGGATGCGATGCTTATGTCAAGAAACTTCAACCTGAAAAGCTCGAACCCAAGTCAGAAAAATGCGTCTTCATAGGATACCCTAAAGAAACTGTTGGGTATACCTTCTACCTCAGATCCGAAGGCAAGATCTTTGTTGCCAAGAATGGGTCCTTTCTAGAGAAAGAGTTTCTCTCGAAAGAAATAAGTGGGAGGAAGGTAGAACTTGATGAAGTATTACCTCTTGAACCGGTAAGTGGCGCAGCTCAAGAAAATGTTCCTGAGGTGCCTGCACCGACTAGAGAGGAAGTTGTTGATGATGATCATGAAACTTTAGATCAAGTTGCTACTGAACTTCGTAGGTCCACAAGGACACGTTCCGCACCAGAGTGGTACGGCAACCCTGTCTTGGAAATCATGTTGTTAGACAACGATGAACCTTCGAACTATGAAGAAGCGATGGCGGGCCCGGATTCCGACAAATGGTTGGAAGCCATGAAATCCGAGATAGGATCCATGTATGAAAACGAAGTATGGACTTTGACTGACTTGCCCGTTGATCGGCGAGCCATAGAAAATAAATGGATCTTTAAGAAGAAGACAGACACGGATGGTAATGTGACCATCTATAAAGCACGACTTGTCGCTAAGGGTTATCAACAAGTTCAAGGGGTTGACTACGATGAGACTTTCTCACCCGTAGCGAAGCTGAAGTCCGTCCGAATCATGTTAGCAATTGCCGCATTCTATGATTATGAAATTTGGCAAATGGACGTCAAAACGGCATTCCTTAATGGTTTCCTTAAGGAAGAATTATATATGATGCAACTGGAAGGTTTTGTCGATCCTAAGAATGCTGACAAGGTGTGCAAGCTCCAACGCTTGATTTATGGGCTGGTGCAAGCATCTCGGAGTTGGAACATTCGCTTTGATGAGATGATCAAAGCGTTTGGGTTTATGCAGACTTATGGAGAAGCCTGCATTTACAAGAAAGTGAGTGGGAGCTCTGTAGCATTTCTCATATTGTATGTGGATGACATACTGTTGATGGGAAATGATATAGAATTCTTGGAAAGCATAAAGGCCTATTTGAACAAGTGTTTTTCAATGAAGGACCTTGGAGAATCTGCTTATATATTAGGCATCAAGATCTATAGAGATAGATCGAGACGCCTCATTGGTCTTTCACAGAGTACGTACCTTGACAAGATATTGAAGAAGTTCAAAATGGATCAGTCAAAGAAGGGGTTCTTGCCTGTATTGCAAGGTACGAGATTGATCTTGGCTCAATGCCCGACCACGGCAGAAGATAGAGAAAAGATGAGTGTCGTCCCCTATGCCTCGGCCATAGGGTCTATCATGTATGCTATGCTGTGTACCAGACCTGATGTAAACCTTGCCGTGAGTTTGGTAGGAAGGTACCAAAGTAATCCCGGCATGGAACACTGGATAGCGGTCAAAAATATCCTGAAGTACCTGGAAAGGACTAAGGAAATGTTTCTCGTTTATGGAGGTGACGAAGAGATTGTCGTAAAGGGTTACGTCGATGCTAGCTTCGACACAGATCTGGATGACTCTAAGTCACAAACCGGATACGTGTATATTTTGAATGGTGGGGCAGTAAGCTGGTGCAGTTGCAAGCAAAGCATTGTGGCGGGATCTACATGTGAAGCGGAGTACATGGCAGCCTCGGAGGCAGCACACGAAGCAGTCTGGGTGAAGGAGTTCATTACCGACCTAGGAGTCATACCCAATGCATCGGGCCCGATGACTATCTTTTGTGACAACACTGGAGCTATTGCCCTTGCCAAGGAGCCCAGGTTTCACAGGAAGACCAGGCATGTCAAGCGTCGCTTCAACTCCATTCGTGAAAGTGTTCAAAATGGAGACATAGAGATTTGTAAAGTACATACGGACCTGAATGTAGCAGATCCGTTGACTAAACCTCTCCCTAGAGCAAAACATGATCAACACCAGAATTCCATGGGTGTTCGATTCATCACAATGTAACTAGATGATTGACTCTAGTGCAAGTGGGAGACTGTTGGAAATATGCCCTAGAGGCAATAATAAAATGATTATTATGTTTCCTTGTTCATGATAATTGTCTATTATTCATGCTATAATTGTATTGTCCGGAAATCGTAATACATGTGTGAATACATAGACCATAATGTAACCCTAGTGAGCCTCTAGTTGACTAGCTCGTTGATCAACAGATAGTCATGGTTTCCTGGCTATGGACATGGGGATGTCATTGATAACGGGATCACATCATTAGGAGAATGATGTGATGGACAAGACCCAAACCTAAGCATAGCACAAAGATCGTGTAGTTCGTTTGCTGTAGCTTTTCTGGATGTCAAGTATCATTTCCTTAGACCATGAGATTGTGCAACTCCCGGATACCGTAGGAGTGCCTTGGGTGTGCCAAACGTCACAACGTAACTGGGTGACTATAAAGGTACATTACAGGTATCTCCGAAAGTGTCTGTTGGGTTGGCACGAATCGAGACTGGGATTTGTCACTCCGTATGACGGAGAGGTATCTCTGGGCCCACTCGGTAATGCATCATCATAATGATCTCAATGTGATCAAGTGGTTGATCACGGGATCATGCATTACGGTACGAGTAAAGTGACTTGCCGGTAACGAGACTGAACAAGGTATTGGGATACCGACGATCGAGTCTCGGGCAAGTAACGTACCGATTGACAAAGGGAATTGAGTACGGGATTGATTAGGTCCTCGACATCGTGGTTCATCCGATGAGATCATCGAGGAGCATGTGGGAGCCAACATGGGTATCCAGATCCCGCTGTTGGTTATTGACCAGAGAGTCGTCTCAGTCATGTCTGCTTGTCTCCCGAACCCGTAGGGTCTACACACTTAAGGTTCGGTCACGCTAGGGTTGTATAGATATGAGTATGCAGTAATCCGAAAGTTGTTCGGAGTCCCAGATGAGATCCTGGACGTCACGAGGAGTTCCGGAATAATCCGGAGGTAAAGAATTATATATGGGAAGTTGTCATACGGTCACCGGAATGGTTCGGGGGCATATCGGTATTGTACCGGGGCCACCGAAGGGGTTCCGGGGTCCACCGGGAGGGGCCACCTCTCCCGGAGGGCCTTATGGGCTGTATGAGGAAGGGATCCAGCCCAAAGTGGGCTGGGGTGCCACTCCCCCTAGGGCCCATGCGCCTAGGGTTGGGGGAAACCCTAAGGGGGGGCGCCCCCTTGCTTGGGGGGCAAGCCCCCCTCCCCTTGGCCGCCGCCCCCTCTCTAGATCTCATCTAGAGGGGGCCGGCCCCCTTCCCCCTTCCCCTATAAATAGAGGGGTGAGGGGAGGGCCGCAGAGGACATCCAAGGCGCAGCCCCTCCCCTCCCCAACACATCTCCTCCTCCGTCACGAGCTTGGCGAAGCCCTGCCGGAGTACTGCTGCTCCACCACCACCACGCTGTCGTGCTGCTGCTGGAGCCATCTTCCTCAACCTCTCCTTCCCCCTTGCTGGATCAAGAAGGAGGAGACGTCACGCTGATCGTACGTGTGTTGAACGCGGAGGTGCCGTCCGTTCGGTGCTAGGATCTCCGGTGATTTGGATCACGTCGAGTACGACTTCCTCATCCCCGTTCTTTGAACGCTTCCGCGTGTGATCTACAAAGGTATGTAGATGCAATCCGATCACTCGTTGCTAGATGAACTCATAGATGGATCTTGGTGAAACCGTAGGAAATTTTTTGTTTTCTGCAATGTTACCCAACAGTTTTATAGTCTCGTTCTAGTCATAAAAACAACATCTAGAGCTACCTACCCATCTGTGCTTAAACAAATTGACCTTCATCAATATCACTCCCTTGTGAACAAACCACATAAAGATTTTAATTATGAGCGGAACCTTTATCTTCCAGATATGGAGTCATCTTGCATTGGCCTAGAATCAATAAGATCTAAATACAATGATTTGAGCGAGAAACTACCATTTGTAGTTAACTTCCAGTGAATGGCATATGGCTGCTCAGAAAGTTGAACTCCATCAATCTACGGGCCAGGTGAATCCATGAGCTCCATTGTCGCCCCACCAGAGACCTCCAGAATTGTATATTTTTAAGAGGGACCAATTGTAATACCGTAGAACATAAGCTTCTTTACATTGTACAATATTATATAAAGAGGGATATTTTATAGCCAAGGTCATCTCCCCTAACCACACATATTCCCAGAACCTAGTCGTGTTAACGTTACCAATGTTAAACTTCACCATGTGAAAAAGGCTTCTTTCGTCCTCATTAAACCCTTCCAAAATGATGAATTGATAGGTCTACGGTAACCTGGGCCAAAGCCTTAGATTGCAGGTACTTATTACGCAAAATTTGTACCCACGTACCTTCCGTCTCGACAGATAATCTGTAGAGTCACTTGCTAAGAAGGCATATGTTCTTAACTTCTAAGCTCTATATCCCTAACCCACCTTGGTCTTTGGGTCTGCATGTAATATCCCATCTGTCTAGCCAGTACTTCGTCTTAACTTCATCACTATGCCAGAAGAATTGAGGTTGATAGGAATCTAATATTTACCGTACCCCTATTGGCACTTCAAACAATGAAGCTCTAACACAGGACCACTCTTGGGTGGAAGAGGAACCTCAAGAGTCTCAACAGGCAAATTGTGTTTCAAAATAGGCATTTGTTTAAAAAATATCTCATCTATTTCGTTATCTTTCATTCATATGCATATCATTTTCATGGTCTAGCAAATATTGTTCTAATGGATCATTAGGAGGCACAACAATAGAAGCAAGACCAGTAATTTCATCTTTACTAGGCAATTCTTTATCATGAGGTCTAGAAATTTGGAAAAATTAAATTCATGAGACACATCACCAAAATTAACACTAACCATTTTCTTCGTGCAATCAATATTAGCATTTACCGTATTCAGGAAAGGTCTACGAAATATAATGGGACAAAAATCATCTTGTGTGGAACCAAGAACAAAAAAATCAGTAGGGTATTTTATTTTCCCACACAAGACTTCAACATCTCTAAAAATCCCAAGTGGTGTGATAGTATCTCTATTAGCAAGCTTAATAGTAACGTCAATGTCTTCTATCTTAGCAGGTGCAATATCATTCATAATTTATTAATATAAGGTAAACGGGATAGCAGTCACACTAGCACCCAAATGACATAAGCCATGATAGCAATGATCTCCTGTTTTAATAGAGAGAACATGCCTGCTAACAACATGTCTATTCTTATCTTTACCATCAGGTTTAGCAATTCTAGTGGCTTCATCATAGAAATAAATAACATGCCCATCAATATTATAAACCAAGAGATCTTTAACCATAGCAACATTAGGTTCAACTTTATTTTGTTCAAAGGGTGTACGTGTTCAATAGCCTTCTTCGTAAAGAACTAGTACAAGTAGTATCGAGCATGTATGATCACCAGAGGAAAGCCGAGCATCAAAGTTCTGTATAACAATTTCTCTTGAGAGCTCATGATTGGGGCATGAATATAACATTGAATTAAGCCTCCCCCAAGCTTGAGCGATACTTTCTCCTTCACGAGGCCATCAATGCTTTCCCTCGAAGATAAATAGGATAAAACTTATGATGAAATTCCGATCACGATGAACCAGATCATGATGAACCATATGCATAGGATAAAACTTCTGATGAATTTCCAATTCTAATCGGTTCCAGTCCCATGTTCCAATCTCGTCATATAGCCTATACCATGTCAATGCTCCCCTCCAAAGATAAAGGGAAAACCTTCTGCTTAACTTCATCTTTGGGTAAACCCGCAAGCTTAAACAATCCACAAATCACATCCACATATATTAGGTGCATATCAGGATGCAAGGTTCCATCTCCTGCATAAGTATTAGCTAGTAGTTTCTCTATCATACCCGAAGGAATTTCATAATAAATATTTTCAGTAGGTGTAGTAGGTTGAGGGGAAACTCTTTGTGCTTCCGGTCGAGGTGAAGATATCCAAAACAGATGTAACATCCCAAATTTTCAATTTGGAATGTTATACATAGATCATCCATGCAAATCAAATTTTACTGCATTTCGTTTCACGAATCCTCGAAATCCTAAGCAACTCAAGGACCCTCGGAGAGAGTTGGGGATTTCCTTGTTTTCATATTTGAGTTTTATCAAATATTGAAACGAGGATTTTTGGTTTTAATTATTTTTCACTCCGAAAATATTTCATATTAAAATATATATGAGAGGAGATAATATGACTTCTCCAAAATAAATGAAATATTGGAGGAAAAATATTAAAATCAAATATATGATTTTATTCGGAGTTTATTGCTATTTTATTTGAATTAGAAAAGTGCACGTTTTTCAAAGTTGCATTTTAGGGCCAAGAAAATGTTCATCTTGTTCTAAATATTTTATTTAGACGGTGAAATTTTTTTTTGGCATAGATTTTTATTTTATTTTCAAGGATTTATTTATTTCTGGTGAAATTATTTTAAAAAATGCAGCGCCCGACTGGGCCGAGGCCCAGCCGAGCCAGGCCGCCGGCCCACCTCCCCGCGCTGCCGTCTCTTACCTGGAGACCGCGCCTGCCGCCGCCGCACGCCGTGGCCGACTCGGCCACGCGCCCCGCCCCCTTCCCCAAGCCACGCCCCCTCCCCCTTATAAGCCGGACCCGGGCCTCCCCTGTTGGAGCCCCGAAGCCGCCCGCCCGCCGCTGCTGCCGCACGCCGCCGCCGCCGCTGCTGCCACACACCGTCGCTGTCGCACGCCGCAGCACGCCGCTGCCACCGCACCTCGCCGCGGAAGCCGCCGGAGCCGGAGGGATACGCCGCCGCCGCCGGTTTTCTCTAGAAAACCGATCCGGTGTTTTTAAAAACCCTAGTTCGTTTTTTAAATCAGTTCGCCGGTTTTTCTCGGTTTAGTTACTTTGCGGACGTTCGTCCGTACGTTCGTTCTAACGAAAGGTGTTCACTCGTTAGCCGTAGACAACGAACGTTCGTTTGTTAGCCTGTTCGTCAGTTTTATTTTTCTCATATTTTCCATGATTATTTTTCAATCGCGATTTCTGATCCGATTTTCGTTTTAGTTTATCTTTTTGCTCGTTTATCGGAATCAGGCGATTCAAGCACCTAGATCTTCGTCTCGAAACCCTCCTTCGGTTTAATCAACTTAAACATGATTTTGGTACTGTAAAATTTGACCTTAGTCCAGATTAGTAAACGGATCTTATTTCTTTCACAGTTTGAGTTTTGTTGCTCCGTTTGATTTGATTCTTTTCGCAAACCGGAGTTCTTAAGTTGAACTTTCTGGTTAGATCTTCTTATTTGAGATTTATCTGTGTTTTCCTTGGTTGATTGCTTATGTATGCTATTGTTTGTTTGCGATAGAACACCCGGAGTGCGAAGCGTGCTACTATGAATCCCTAGGTTTTGCAGATCATCAGCAAGGCAAGTAGCACTTTGATCATACCCTTTTTATCACCCAGTTTTTATGCATTAGTTCCAATTCTCAAACATTGCATGGTTAGGATGTGATTAACATGTGGGTTGGGAAGTAGTTGATGAGGTAGAACCTATTGCCCTGTTTATTCAAACCTTGGGAGTTACTTCTACGTATTGCTTATATTGCTATGCTATGCTCGTAGACGTGGTTCGGGTGAGTGAAATCCATGACAGATGTGAGATTGTTAATTAATGGTTCAACTTAAGGTGGCAACTTGAATACACATCTGGGTGTATTGTTTGTTGGGCACCTGGGGAATCCAGTGTTGTCCTAGGATATCCCGGAGTACCCGTGTGATAATCCTATGGTCCGCCACCCAGACTCAAAGGGAACTGAGATATTTTCATGCTAGAAACTTCTGTGTGCAGCCACAAGCTATTATGGGCTCTAGCATAGTTGAGTAAGTTGCGTGAAGCTCCTGAAGAGGTGGATCAGCAGGTAGAGGGATGTAGGTTGGTATGGTCTGCCCGGAGTAAGGGGTTAATGCTTCTGAAAGACTGTGTCTCGGTCATCCGTTTCTCAAACGCAATGAAGTGCGAGAAATCCAACGGAGGAGATCGAGTCCAGTGGGCAAAAGTGCGCAAACCTCTGCAGAGTGTATAAACTAATCATGGTTAGCCGTGTCCCCGGTTATGGACATCTTGAGTAGCTAGTACTTGGAGTATCATAAGTATCTCATCACTATTAAATAATATTGTTGGGTTGTTAATTACTTTAATTGGGATTGAGTTGGAGGAACCTTCTCAATGATGTTCCAACTACCATGATAGTTAAATAAAATCTATTCCTTTGTTGTAGGAAAAAATTGGATTTTCGCAAAAACCATAACCATAGAGCTTTCCACCAGCCAAATATGCATGTAGTGATAGCATTATTCTGTTCTTGCTCTACTGTGTTACTTTGCCAGCATATTCCATGTGCTGACCCGTTTTCGGGCTGCAACATATTATGTTGCAGACTTTTCAGACGAGGAGTAAGGTTCGTTAGGTCGTTGCCATGTAGCTCAGGTATGCCATTGGAGTTGATGGACTCACTTTATCTTCCAAGCCTTCCGCTGTTATCGTATTAGATGGCCTTAAGCCATATTTATTGTAATAAGTTCTCTTTTGAGACATTCGATGTAATAAGTGTGTGATTGCTACTCTGTTATAAATCCTCGAGTACTGTGTGTCTCAGCATTACCGATCTAGGGATGACACTGAAGCACAGAGACTTGACCGTTTGAGGTCGGGTCGCTACAAGATGGCATCAGAGCACACGCTGAGTGTAGGACACGACCACTAAGCTAAAGCCCTAGATCACCATTCTCTTCTCATTTCTGACTCCTCTCCATTTTCTACTCTTTAGGATGGCGGACGCAAGGAACAATTTTGCACAACCGTATGAAGACGCCCCCTTTGGACGACACTTGAAGGAAGTCACTAGGTACCTGAACATTGGAATACCAAGCTTCACTGGGACTTACAACGCCACCTTACCAGAAGAGGAGCGATGGATGATTCAAGTTGAAGTTCCAGGAAGGACATTCACGCCAGCCACTAAGCCCATAGAGTTTTCCTTCGATGCACCAACCTGGAGTCTAGGAAAGAGTATGGCAACTCACATCACTATGGGACGCATTGGAGAAGTTTATCATAAGGAGCTTAAGGATACTATCTATCAGATTTGTGGGCGCCGAGATGAGCAATGGGAGATAATCAGGACCAGGAAGGATAGATCAATTGCAGCTTTCATCCAGGAGTTAAACCAACACATTCATCGCCAGGAGAACCAGATGTGCGCAGGAATGATAGACCTGAAGAAGGCGATGACTAGAATCACGGAGCTGGAGGAAGAACTTAAGGCTACACGTGAAGATTATGAGGAGGAAATCGTCGTATTAGTGGAGAAGAATGACGATCTGGAAAGGAAGCTAGGAGTATTCATAGGAGACCACGCACCAGGAGGAGATGGCGAAGAACCCAAGGAGATTTGCCCGGAGGACTACATTATCATCGACGACACCGACACGGACCCCGACGATAGCGATGATGACTATGAAGACGAAGCTGGAGCAGACATCATGGAGTCTTCAACCGAGGAATATTTTTAGTAGACCACCACATCAGTAGTAGAATTCCCCCATGTATATAGTATAGTCCAAGCACTTTTGTAACGATAGTTAGATCGATTGTATGCCCTTGCTTGATTGATTGAGTGAAATGATTGTGTTTGTCTCATGTGCATATGGGTAGTGTTTTCTCATTAGACCTCATTCTATTCTAATATCTCCCCTCTAAACCCATCAGATGCCTCCGAGACGTGACCCCGGATTTACTTTCCCACCGGAGCTCACCCAGTTGATCCAGCAGCAAAATACCCTGATGCAGTTGTTAGTTCAGAACCAAGGCAACAACAACAACAACAATCCACCGCCACCACCACCAGTTGATAACTTAGCCTGTTTTCTGAGGTTGCAGCTGCCGGTGTTTTCCAGTAGCACCGATCCGATAGTGGCAGATGATTGGCTCCGCAGGATTTGAAGGGAGTTAACCACTGCAGGATGTACAGATGCTGAGAAGGTGCGTTTTGCTGCACATCAGTTAGATGGACCAGCAGCCTCATGGTGGGAGAATTACACTGTCACCTACCCTATAGCCACTGTTACATGGGATCAGTTTCAGCAAGCTTTCCATACAGCCCATGTCTCAACTGGAGCTATGAGTATGACGAAGCGTGAGTTTCGCAACTTACGCCAGGGAAACCGTACTGTGGCTCAGTATGCAGATGAGTTTACCAAGTTATCTCGCTATGCCCTTGATGATGTGGCCACAGATGCCGCAAAGCAGGAGAAGTTTATGGAAGGGCTGAATGATGAGATGAGCATGCAGTTGATGGTGGCAACATTCAACAACTACCAGGATTTGATAGATAAGGCTCTTATGATTGAAGGGAAGCAGCAGCAGATCGAGAGCCGTAAGAGGAAATATGGACAGGAAGGTATAATTCAGGAGCTCAACAGAAACCCCGCCTAACCCTGAACACGGGAGGACTTGTTCATAACCATGGAGGCCACACCCACAATGGAGGAAGTAACCATAATCATACTGGCCCAAGGAATGGGAATGGGAATGGAGCAAGCAACAATCAGAACCATTCCAATCCAGGAACACCCGCCAAGAGAGACCTAAGCCACCTTACTTGTTTCAAGTGCGGGAAGACTAGACATTATGCCACGGAGTGCCCTAAAGCGAAGAATGGAAACGGCAATGGGAGCACTGGAAAGAAGCCCAATCCATTCAACAAAGGACAAGTGAACCACGTCAACGTGGAGGAGGTTGAAGAGCAGCCAGATGCGGTTATTGGTAAGTTTTTGGTTAAGTCTTTTACCGCCCTTGTTTTTTTGACACTGGTGCATCACATTCATACATATAAAGGGAATTTGTGGATAAGTTTAAACTACCAACCCAAACCTTAGGACCCCTCTGTTAGTAAGTTCACCTGGAGCAGAGTATATGGCTAGTCGATGGTGCGACCAGATACCCTTAACCATTGGTAGCCATGTTTTTCCGTCCGACCTAATAATCTTGGAGTCACAAGGATTGGATGTGGTATTAGGCATGGACTGGATGTCAAAGTATGGAGGAAGCATTGACTGTGTTAGTAAGTCAATTTGTCTCACCACCCCTGAGGGAAAAAGGATTAAGTATGTATATAGGCATGCGCCAAGGAGTAGCCAAGTGAAAACCCTCACGGGAATTGTTCAGGAGGAAGTGCCTATAGTCAAGGATTACCCTGATGTTTTTCCAGAGGAGTTACCAGGCATGCCACCGGATCGAGACATCGAGTTTTTGATAGAGCTATTGCCAGGTACCGGGCGTATATCGAAGCAACCATATCGGATGCCCGCAAATGATCTGTAGGAGATTAAGAAACAGATCAAGGAGTTACTGGAGAAAGGTTACATTCGACAGAGCTCATCACCATGGGGAGCCCCAGTGCTCTTGGTCGAGAAGAAGGATATGTCTCTAAGAATGGTTGTTGATTATCGTGCGTTAAATGAAGTGACGATCAAGAACAAATACCCACTGCCAATGATCAATGATTTGCTTGACCAGCTGCAAGGAGCTAAGGTGTTTTCAAAGATCGATCTGCGATCTGGATATCACCAGCTGAAGATACGAGAGAAGGATATACCAAAGACATCATTCACCACACGGTATGGGTTGTATGAATATACGGTCATGTCATTTGGACTGACTAACGCCCGTGCCTACTTCATGAGCATGATGAACAAAGTGTTCATGGAATATTTGGATAAGTTTGTTGTGGTGTTCATTGATGATATAATGGTATACTCGAAGAATGAGGAGGAGCACGAAGAGCATTTGCGTTTAGTTCTCGAGAAACTCAGGGAACATCAATTGTATGCCAAGTTCAGCAAATGCGAGTTTTGGCTGAAGGAAGTCGGATTCCTTGGACATGTTATATCAGGAGAAGGTGTAGCAGTAGATCTCACTAAGGTTCAGTCAGTCACTGAATGGTTGGCACCCACTTCAGTTAGCGAGATCCACAGTTTTCTTGGACTCGCAGGATACTATTGGATATTCATTGAGAATTTTTCCAAAATTGCGAAGCCAATGATGGAGTTATTGAAGAAGGATACCAAATTTAAATGTATAGAAGAATGTGAAACGAGTTTGCATGAGTTAAAGAAACGTTTGACCACAACCCCAGTGCTGATTCTGCCGGATATACGCAAGGAGTTTCAAGTGTATTTCGATGCCTCTCACCGAGGACTTGGAAGTGTGCTTATGCAGGACGGAAGAGTTGTTTCGTATGCCTCACGACAACTAAAACCGCACTAATTGAATTATGCCACGCATGATTTGGAGTCACTAGTAGAAAACAGGGCTATGGTCCAGGCCGGCTCAGCCCATTAGTCCCGGTTCAGTCTAGAACCGGGACCAATGTGGGCATTGGTCCCGGTTCGTGAGCCCAGGGGGCCGGCCGGGCCACGTGGGCCATTGGTCCCGGTTCGTCCGGACCTTTTGGTCCCGGTTGGTGGGACGAACCGGGACCAATGGGCCTCGCTCCTGGCCCACCACCATTGGTCCCGGTTGGTGGCTTGAACCGGGACCAAAGGCTTCCCTTTAGTCCCGGTTCATGTCATCAACCGGGACCAATGAGGTGCCTATATATACCCCCTCGCGCAAGAGCAGAGCACAGTGCTCTGTTTTTTCTGGCCGAGGGGGAGAGGGCTTTGTGGTGCTCTAGCTCACCTCCTATGCACATGAGGTGTTTGATGGAATGCCCGAGCCACACTACTTAAGCTTTCTCCTCTCCAAGCTCGACCTCCAAGCTCCATTTTCCTCGAGATTTGTTTAGATTTAGCGGTCCGTCACGCCCCGTCCCCGTCTTCACCGCCGTCGATCACCCGCGCCGATCTCATCACCGACACCACCGTGGTGAGCCTCTTGTTCTTATCTTCTTTCTGAAAGGAAAAATATTCTTACTAGTATGTTTAGATAGATACTTGTATCATTTTCTTACATTTATTATTGCATCTTATATAGTGCGATGGTTTTGGTATCCGCCCTCGTCGGCCCTCGTCCTGTCTATGATTCAGATTTGGTATGTATATTATCTTTATAACTATTGGTTCATTTATTGTTTATGAAAATTATGCCGACCAACGTGACATAGATTTTATTTATCTAGGATGTATGTGAATCGGAAATGCCAACCGACCCTATTGTCGAGAGGTTAAATTTAGTTGAAGAAGAAAACAATTTTTTTGAAGGAAAAAATAAAAAAAATTGAGGAGGAGAAGATGATATTGGAGTTGCATGTTGTGGATGTCGTCGATGATCACAAGATCAAGATGGATGCAATGCGCTTGAAGATTAGAAAGATTAGAAAATATGCCATTCATACCGAGGCTTGGTATCATTATGCCGTTGGATCAATTGTTACCTTGGTTGCGATTATGATCGCATTTGTTTTCGCATTGAAATGTTTTACATAGTTTCAATGTATGGTTTAATTAATTAGATGCTCTGGAGAGCTATATGTTGTTAGATGAGAACTATGTATGCACTTTGGTTTTAATGTGATGATGAACTTCTATTAATTTGGACACTTAATTATATATAATGCACGCAGATGAACCGGCAATGGATGTATGGTGACAGACACACCCGCGAGTACATTAAGGGCGTGCATGAGTTTCTCTATGCGGCTGAGGCAAACAAGCAGAATGGTTTTATGTGTTGTCCATGCACTGAATGTGGGAATACGAGGTCTTACTCTAACCGGAAAATCCTTCACTCCCACCTGCTTTACAAGGGTTTCATGCCACACTATAATGTTTGGACGAGGCACGAAGAAATAGGGGTTATGATGGAAGACGACGAAGAAGAAGAGTACGATGACAACTATGTGCCCCCTGAATACGGTGATGCTGCAACGGGGGGAGCTGGTGAAGATCAAGAGGAACCAGACGATGTGCCCAATGATGCTGCCACGGGTGAAGCTGCTGAAGATCAAGAGGAACCAGACGATGTGCCCGATGATGATGATCTCCGCCGGGTCATTGTCGATGCAAGGACGCAATGCATTAGTCAAAAGGAGAAGCTGAAGTTCGATCGCATGTTAGAGGATCACAAAAAAGGGTTATACCCCAATTGCGAAGATGGCAACACAAAGCTCGGTACCGTACTGGAATTGCTGCAGTGGAAGGCAGAGAATGCTGTGGCTGACAAAGGATTTGAGAAGCTACTAAAAATATTGAAGAAGAAGCTTCCAAAGGATAACGAATTGCCCGACAGTACATACGCAGCAAAGAAGGTCGTATGCCCTCTAGGATTGGAGGTGGAGAAGATACATGCATGCCCTAATGACTGCATCCTCTACCGCGGTGCATACAAGGATCTGAACGCATGCCTGGTATGCGGTGCATTGCGGTATAAGATCAGACGAGATGACCCTGGTGATGTTGACGGCGAGCCCCTCAGGAAGAGGGTTCCTGCGAAGGTGATGTGGTATGCTCCTATAATACCACGGTTGAAACGTCTGTTCAGAAACGAAGAGCATGCCAAGTTGATGCGATGGCACAGTGAGAACCGAAAGAAAGATGGGAAGTTGAGAGCACCCGCTGATGGGTCGCAGTGGAGAAAAATCGAGAGAAATTACTGGGATGAGTTTGCAAAGGACCCAAGGAATGTATGGTTTGCTTTAAGCGCGAATGGCATTAATCCTTTCGGGGAGCAGAGCAGCAATCACAGCACCTGGCCCGTGACTCTATGTATGTATAACCTTCCTCCTTGGATGTGCATGAAGCGGAAGTTCATTATGATGCCAGTTCTCATCCAAGGCCCTAAGCAACCCGGCAACGAAATTGATGTGTACCTAAGGCCATTAGTTGAAGAACTTTTACAGCTGTGGAATGGAAATGGTGTACGTACGTGGGATGAGCACAGACAGGAGGAATTTAACCTTAAGGCGTTGCTGTTCGTGACCATCAATGATTGGCCCGCTCTCAGTAACCTTTCAGGACAGACAAATAAAGGATACCACGCATGCACGCATTGTTTAGATGACACTGAAAGTATATACCTGGACAAATGCAGGAAGAATGTGTACCTGGGCCATCGTCGATTTCTTCCGACCAACCATCAATGTCGAAAGAAAGGCAAGCATTTCAAAGGCGAGGCAGATCACCGGAAGAAGCCCGCCATGCGCACCGGTGATCACGTGCTTGCTATGGTCAATGATTTACACTACGTAATCTTTGGAAAGGGTCCCGGTGGACTAGCTATTCTGAATGACGCTGAGGGACACGCACCCATGTGGAAGAAGAAATCTATATTTTGGGACCTACCCTACTGGAAAGACCTAGAGGTCCGCTCCTCAATCGACGTGATGCACGTGACGAAGAACCTTTGCGTGAACCTGCTAGGCTTCTTGGGCGTGTATGGGAAGACAAAAGATACACCTGAGGCACGAGAGGACCTGCAACGTTTGCACGAAAAAGACGGCATGCCTCCGAAGCAGTATAAAGGTCCTGCCAGCTACGCTCTTACGAAAGAAGAGAAAGAAATCTTCTTTGAATGCCTGCTCAGTATGAAGGTCACGACTGGCTTCTCGTCGAATATAAAGGGAATAGTAAATATGCCATAGAAAAAGTTTCAGAACCTAAAGTCTCATGACTGCCACGTGATTATGATGCAACTGCTTCCGATTGCATTGAGGGGGCTTCTACCGGAAAACGTCCGATTAGCCATTGTGAAGCTATGTGCATTCCTCAATGCAATCTCTCAGAAGGTGATCGATCCAGAAATCGTACCAAGGCTAAGGAGTGATGTGGCGCAATGTCTTGTCAGTTTCGAGCTGGTGTTCCCACCATCCTTCTTCAATATCATGACGCACGTCCTAGTTCATCTAGTCGACGAGATTGTCATCCTGGGGCCCGTATTTCTACACAATATGTTCCCCTTTGAGAGGTTCATGGGAGTCCTAAAGAAATATGTCCGTAATCGCGCTAGGCCAGAAGGAAGCATCTCCATGGGCCATGAAACAGAGGATGTTATCGGGTTTTGTGTTGACTTCATTCCTGGCCTTAACAAGATAGGTCTCCCTAAATCGCGGGATGAGGGGAGACTGACTGGAAAAGGCACTCTTGGAAGAGACTCAATAATATGCAGGGACGGATATTCTTGGTCTCAAGCACACTACACAGTTCTACAGAACTCTACCTTGGTGACCCCGTATGTCGATGAACACAAGAACAGTCTGCGCTCCAAACACCCGGAGCAGTGCGACGACTGGATTACATGTGAACACATCAGGACTTTCAGCAGTTGGTTGGAAACACGTCTCAGAGGTGACAACACTATTTGTGATGAGTTGTACTTGTTGTTAAGGGGACCATCTTTGACTGTATTGACTTACAAAGGATACGTGATAAATGGGAATACATTTTACACGATCGCCCAAGATCAAAAGAGCACCAACCAAAACAGCGGTGTCCGCTTTGATGCAGCAACCGAGAGCGGAAAGGACACATATTATGGTTACATAGTGGACATATGGGAACTTGACTACGGACCTGATTTTAAGGTCCCTTTGTTTAAGTGCAAATGGGTCAATCTGTTAGGCGGCGGGGTACAGGTAGACCCACAGTACGGAATGACAACAGTGGATCTGAAAAATCTTGGGTACACTGACGAACCGTTCGTCCTAGCCAATGATGTGGCACATGTTATCTATGTGAAGGACATGTCTACCAAACCGAGAAAAAGAAAAGATAAGGAAGCGAATACATCATACGATGAGCCAAAGCGCCACATAGTTCTTTCAGGAAAAAGGGACATCCTGGGAGTGGACGGCAAGACAGACATGTCTGAAGATTATGAAAAGTTTCATGAAATTCCTCCCTTCAATGTCAAGGCTGACCCAAGCATCCTGATAAACAATGAAGATTATCCATGGTTACGGCGCAATAAGCAAATGACACAAGCAAAGAAAAAGTGAAGACTTTCTCCCGCAACTATTATGATGATACCATGCCAAATTTGTAACAGACGAACATGCTACCATTGTCCGTTTTGTGCATGCACATGCTATGTGGGTGAAATTATGATACAATCCCAACTTTCAACTTTTTCAGAGTTCATTTGAAATGCTTTCATGTCTTATGGTTCGAAACTTTGATACTTCGAAAGTGATTGTCCATTTTGTACACGAAGTGCATCAAGTTTTTGTCGTAACCCTCTCTACTTTTTGGAACATGCTATGTGGGTGAAATGATGATAACATGCCAACTTTCAACCTTTTCAGAGTTCATTTTGAAATGCTTTCCAATTTCAGAGTCATTTAGCTCAAATAATGAATTAATAGCAAACATAATGAACTACAAAACTTTTATGAAAATAAAAACAATCAATTAAAATATTATGTTATGATCAACTAAAATAAAACTATAATATTCTTCAATAGCAAAAAGAATATAATTTTTGTGACCTAAAATCAAAAAATAAGTATTTAATTGTAAGTATAAATAAAAAATAAATAGCAAAGAAGAAAAAAAATTCTATTTTTATAGTAAAGTTATTCATAAACTAGTGATTCACACAAATTTTTAAAAATTCAAATTTAAACTATTCAAAATTTAAACTAATGGCACTAACAGAAAGTTTATAATTTTTGTGACCTAAAATCAAAAAGAAATCACTAAAAAACTGTAAGTATTTAGTTGTAAGTAGAAATAAAAAATAAATAGAAAAAATTCTATTTTTATAGTAAAGTTATTCATAAACTAGTGATTCACACAAATTTTTAAAAATTCAAATTTAAACTATTCAAAATTTAAAACTAATGGCACTAACAGAAAGTTTATAATTTTTGTGACCTAAAAGCAAAAAGAAATCACTAAAAAACTGTAAGTATTTAGTTGTAAGTAGAAATAAAAAAAATAAAAAACCAAAAAAATGTAGAAATAAAAAAGAAAAAACCAAAAAAATGCCTCCTACTGGGCCTCCATGGCCTGAATACGACTAGAAACCCTACATGGGCCAGGATTCAAGCCCGCAGAAGGCGCAATAGGCCCACAGGCAGTAGCAAGTTTAGGCCCGAAAGCCTGCATTAGAGAGGAGCTCGAATGGGGAGGCACACCAGCGCTTATAAACCAGTGCCGGTGCCCTTTAGCTAGCGATGTGGGACTAAACTTTTGGGCGCGGGGCAACACAAGGCCATTGGTCCCGGTTGGTGGCACCAACCGGGACTAAAGGGGGCATTGGTCACGGTTCGTGGCACCAACCGTGACCATTGCCCCCCTTTAGTCCCGGTTGGTGCCACCAACCGGGACCAATGGCCTTCACTTCCCGCCCTTTTGGCTACTGAAAATTGGCCTTTGGTCCCGGTTCGTCGCACCAACCGGGACTAAAGGGAGCATTAGTCCCGGGTCGTAGCACGAACCGGGACCATTGCTCTGGCTATATAAGCCAACACTTGTGAAATTTTGGCCAACCGCCTCCCATTCGCCCCGACGCCCCCAGGCCGTTCGTCGTCGTCGTCGCCGCCCCGAGCCCGTCGTCGCCCCGCGCAGTCGCCCCGCGCCCGCCGTCGCCCCGCCCCGGCCCGCCGTCGCCCCCCGCCCCGCCCCGCGCCCGCCGCCGTCGCCCCGCCCAGTCGCCGCCCCGAGCCCGCCGCCGCCGCCCCACCCCGTCGCTGCCCCGATCCCGTCGCCGCCCCGAGCCCGTGGCCGCCCCGCCCCGTCGTCGCCCCGCGCCAGCGCCGGCCCTTTAGGTTGATGATGTTGATGATATGATGATATGATGATGTTTTTTTTTCTATTGATGATATGATGATGTTTTTTTTTCTGTTGATGATATGATGATGTTTTTTTTTCATATATGTATTAATTTTTTAAGTTGTTAGTAGATATCGATTTTAGGTTAGTGCATTTTATCACTGATTTTAGGTTAGTTGAGCCTCTTTAGTGCATTTTATGTTTGTTGCATTTTAGGTTAGTGCATTTTATGGTAGTGGAGAGGAAAAAGTAAAATAAGGAAAAGGAAAATAAGTAGAGAAAGAAGGAGAAGAAGAAGGAGAAGACGAGGAGAGGAAGAAAAGGAAGAGGAGAAGAAGAAAGGAATAGAGGAGAAGAAGAAAAAATAGAAACAAAATTCTATTTTTTCTTCTTCTCCTCTATTCCTTTCTTCTTCTCCTCTTTTTTTTCTTCGATCTTCTCCCCCTCCCGATAGGAAAGTTTTATATAGAAAGTTACAATTTTAGAAAAGTTTTATATATGCAAAAATTACAATTTTAGAAAAAGAAGGATAGGAAAGAAGAAAATAAGAAGAGGAAAGAAAGAAGAAGAGGAGAGGAAAAGAAGAGGTGAAATAAATAAGAAGAAGAAAAAAGAAGAAAAATAAGAGGAGAAGGGGTCGAGGGTCGGGAACTAGGGTAGAGGGTCGAGGGTCGTTAAGGGGTCAAGGGTCGAGGGTTTCAGGGTCGAGGGTTCGAGGGTTCTATAGGTTCGAGGGTCGAGGGTTCCAGTAGGGTCGTCTAGGGGTCGAGGGGTCGAGGATCGCCGAGGGGTGGAGAGAGGTTTCCTAGTGTCAAAGTATTGAAGAAATCCATGCCTTCATCATTAGCCGGAAGTAACCAGGGCATGTTGGTACGAAGTTCTGCAAAGTTGTTCTGGAATGGAGTCCCGGATAGAATAATCCACCTTTTGGTACGAATTCAGCAAAGGCCTTCCAAATAGCGATATTCGGAAGGCTCTTGCTAAACTTTGTACCAAAAAGCGAATTATCCTATCTGGGACTCCGTTCCAGAACAACTTTGAAGAGCTTCGTACCATCATGCACATGTTACTTTCGCCTAATGATGAAGACATGGTTTTGTTGAATCCTTTGGCACTAGGCAACCTCCCGACCCCTCGGCGATCCTCTCGAACATGAGAGGAAGAAGAGGGTCATCTAGGGGTCGAGGGTTCCAGGGTCGTCTAGGGTTCGAGGGGTCGAGGATCGCCGAGGGGTCGAGAGAGGTTTCCTAGTGTCTAAGTATTGAAGAAATCCATGCCTTCATCATTAGCCGGAAGTAACCAGGGCATGTTGGTACGAAGTTCTGCAAAGTTGTTCTGGAATGGAGTCCCGGATAGAACAATCCGCCTTTTGGTACGAATTCAGCAAAGGCCTTCCAAATAGCGATATTCGGAAGGCTCTTGCTGAACTTTGTACCAAAAAGCGAATTATCCTATCTAGGACTCTGTTCCAGAACAACTTTGAAGAGCTTCGTACCATCATGCACATGTTACTTTCGCCTAATGATGAAGACATGGTTTTGTTGAATCCTTTGACACTAGGCAACCTCCCGACCCCTCGGCGATCCTCTCCAACATGAGAGGAAGAAGAGGGTCGTCTAGGGGTCGAGGGTTCGAGGGTTCTTCTCCTCTATTCTTTCTTCTCCTCTTTTTTTCTTCTTCTTCCTCTTTTTTTTATCGGGAACGAGGGTCGTCGAGGGACATAGATGTAGTGTCATCGTTGTCGATATATACCCCCTCCCGATAGCTTACTATGATTAGGTAGCTAGTTCTACGTTTGGCACTAATATATCCATCTGTCATGTTTGAATAATAATTGCCATGTTGTAAATATTTGTAGAAACTATGGACACCGCCCTAGACGAAGCAACAAAAGAAGCATTGTTGAGGGACATAATCGCAGAAGGAAGTGATGCCATCTCATTGTTTCTCAACGAAACAGATGGTCTGGAAGGAGAGGGTGAACAAGCTGGCTACGGTGACCTAATGCTGGTGCAAGAAGAAGAACATGAGGACGGCTCCGGTGACCCAATGCCGGTGCAAGAAGGAGACCGTGAGGACGGCTCCGGTGACCGAACCGAGTCCGGCCAGGTATATATATTAGTTAAGCCTATGCTGACTAGCTGATTGATGCATTCATTGTTTTGGTATGTACACATATTAATTAAGTCTTTGTTCTTTTTTCTAGCCCTCCGGATCGAGCACAACTTCGGTAAAGAGACGAGGCCCGAAGAAAAAGTTGAGCTCGGATGAAAAGTTTGAGATCATAGCAATCGCGCCCGACGGCCAACCTATTGAACCCCTCCGGACAAAGAGCACATTTGTTGCTCAGTGCGGGGTTCTGGTTAGGGACAAGATCCCGATAAGCATCCAGCAATGGTTTAAGCCGGCTACAGAAGACCCTGAGGTCTCTTATGTCAATGATATGCAGAAAAATGATCTTTGGACTGAGCTGAAGTCAAATTTCACCCTACCGCCTGAGGATAATCCAGAGAACCCAGTTAAAGAGAAATTAATCAAGTCTTTTGCTCTGAAGAGGATGCCAGAACTATTCAGGAGGTGGAAGAAAGAGCTGAATAAGTTTGTCGAAAATAATGAGACACCAGAATTCAAGGGCAGATATGAGAAGATCAGAGATCACTGGCCCGCATTTGTGGCCCACAAGACATCGGAAAAGAGTCAGAAGATGTCGGCGACAAACAAGCAAAATGATGCGAAGAAGAAGCTTCACCATCGCACGGGGTCAGGTGGCTACCTCGTAGCCCGGCCTAAGTGGTCCAAGACTGAGAATGATCTGGTTCATAAAGGGATCGAAACAGAGACAATTAACTGGCCAGACCGTTGCCGGACTTGGTTCTTCGGGGCTGGCGGAACCCTGGACCCTGTAACAGGGAAGTGCATTTGGACAAACGATCAAATGGACATACCAGTCAGTAAGCTTAAGCAGTATATCGAAGCAGCGCAGGAAGGGACGTTCTTTCCAGACAGAGAGAACGACGAGCTCACAATAGCCCTCGGGAATCCTGAGCACCCTGGACGGACACGAGGCACGCCAGGCTCCATTCCGTGGAAGGTTGGGTTTCCGGACGCAGGCGGTTACAAATCCCATGAGAGGAGGAAAAAAGTGCAGCAGACCCAAATGCAGGCGCTGCAAGCAAGGGTAGACGCGATAGAGGAACGAGAAGCAAATCGCAGCAAGCGTACTGCCGAAGCCTCCCCCGAAGCTACCCCGCCATCTCAGCGTAGAAGCAGCGTGGCTTCCACCGAGCTGCTTCAGCCGGAGCATGCCTTGATGGCTCCTGCCAGCTATCCCGTGGATGCTATAACGGAGTCTCAAAATTGCCACCTTATGACGCAATGGATGAATTTGAAGGTCAAGGCGGCTGTTGGCTCTGTTTATCCTACTGAACCCGGTGCAACTTTTCACTGCCGGCCAATTCCAGAAGGATATGCTAGGGTGATGGTGGATGAGATAACGGAGGGATTTGAGGACCTCCAGCTTGACCACCCTACCGGTGAAGGGGAGACTCGGCTGGGGTCTGCTCTAAAGACTCCATGCCTATGGCGAAGGAGCTCATCAACCTTCCAAACTGGACGCCACCGCCTCCTCCTCCTCCTTCGGAGAGTCAGGGCACTCCGCCTCCACCGCCTCCTCCTCCGGCGAGTGACGATCAGGGCCCTCGGCCGGCTCCTTCTCCGGCGCGTGGCGGCACTCCGCCTCCTTCTCCGCCTGCGCCGACGCGCCCGAGCATCCAGCCTCCTCCTTCTCCACCTCGTCAGCAAGGGCGGAAGAGACCTGCCGCCGCTCCAGCTGCTCCGGCGCGTCGTAGTCCTTCTCCTCTGCCTCTTAAGCAAGTAAAGAAGACAACCACTACGTCTGCTCGGTCGGCGTCTAGCAGTACAACCAGAGGCGGGAGGACATACAGATTCGGTCCTTCTCTGAAGACTCCAGAGAAGTTACCATATGAGAGGACCCTGGAGGAGAACGCCGAGATCGCGCGAGAAGAAGTGAGGAACTTCTTTGAAGGGGTGAAAGCAAAGAAACATCCACCTCCGAAGGAGAAGGTAGATCGGGTGAAAGTGAAGCACACTCTGGCTGCCCTGACAAAACCACCGAAGTCTGATCCGCCGAAAGGAAACTATGACCGCATTATTGGAAAGGAATTTGCCGAAGCGGAGCGGTCGGGAAGTACTGTCAGTGATCAAAGGCTGAAAGAACGACGAGCTGGGAAACAAATTGCCCAGCTCGGCGAACAAGCGAAGCAATCGTGCCCCCCGCTCAAGGTGCCTAGCCACAATGTCGCTAATTATCCGAGGATGGTGCCCGGTTATAGCAATCTTGAAGATTACCTGCCCGACGAAGTACATTATGAACCCATGGACGTGCAGATACAAAGATACGAGTACGGGAAGCCTCTCGTCAAAGATGAAAGATCTCTATCAACGATGATGCGAAGATTGCATGATTGGTACTTGAAAATCTGCAGAGACTCTGGGGGGAGGAGTACTTTGTATGTGAAAGTTAAAAAGGAGCATGACCTCGTTGGAATTGATCTGTTGCCTATTCCATTTGAGGAGTTCTATCAGTTTTTCAATCAATTGGCCCTCGATAAAACAACGGTCGCCTGCTACTGTCTGTAAGTAGTACTACTTCTGTCATTAAGTTTCTCTATATAGCTTAGCTCTTTCATTGCATGTATTTATAATCATCCTCACTATATTATGCAGATTGAAGATCGCCGAATTGAAGAAAAGACAAGTCGGTGATATTGGGTTCATTAACACATATCTCATAGATGCAACTGAGGTTAAACTTCATGCCGCAGCTACCGAGGCCAACTTGCTACGATCATTCGTAATAAATCAAAACAAAGATATAATACTCTTTCCTTACAACTTCAGGTGAGTGTTACTGTCTTGTGCGTATTCGGTTTCCCTTATATATTAGTCAAGGTTATAGTAATGTAATTGATGAGTTATGCATGTGTGTGCAGTTTCCACTATATTCTCCTAGAGATTAAGCTTGAGCAGGGAGTAGTAACCGTCTTAGACTCTAAACGAAAAGATCCCCAGGACTATGCAGACATGACTCAAATACTCCAGAAGTAAGTTAAATCGATCATTATCCACCATATCAGCAACTTTGTTCATTTCCTGATATCAAGTAATTGTTTTCTTTGTCCGGCAGGGTTTGGAGAAAATTCACCAAAACAGTTCCGGGACTGTCGAAGGAGCTGGAATTTAGACACCCGAAAGTAAGTACTATAGTAGCATGTTCCGCGCATCTCCTAGTGATTCAAGCGCTAGTTTCATCAATACCATTTAGCATTCTTGCTTATCAGTTAGATTGACCTCTATTTCTTGTAAAGTGGTTGTGGCAGGAACAAGGGAATGATTTCTGTGGATACTACATCTGCGAGTCCATCCGCCACACGACCTGTGAGCGGGGCGGGTACTCTAAGGAACAATATGAAGTACGTAAATAACAACATTCACAATTTTATTTTATTACCATCATTTGTGTTGAGTTTCATTCATTCATATATATATGTATTGACCCCCTTCTTCAAATTAGATGTTTCGGAAGCGGGATGAACTCCTAGCACCAGCTCGCATGCGAGCAATTCAAGAGGAATTGGCGGCATTCTTTCTTGACCACGTGATCCCTGAAGACGGAGAATTCTATGTGGACCCTGAGTCCGTATGATTATATTTGTAAGAGATAATTATTGTATATATGTAGCCAGTAGTGTCAGATAGATATACGAGAACTTGTTGTTCGACCAATCTCTCGGAGAAGGAGAGGTGGTTGATATCACTTCTTTCTGTATGCATATATGTTCATGACGATCTTCTGTTTCCTTCGTTTGCTTACTAGCTAGCCAGCGTGTCTAGTCCTCTCTATACGTATGTATAGTACGTAGCGTCGACCAAGCACGGACATAAGAGAGGAAACTTCTCTCTATTAATTATAGCTAGCTAACACAATATATGAAACACCTAAATTAACCCCCCAAAACCCCCAACCCCCCCCCTTTCAAAAAAAAAACAAAAACCCCAGCCACAGAAATGCTGACGCGTGGATGCCTATTGGTCCCGGTTGGTGCCACCAACCGGGACCAAAGGGTCTCCTGACTGGGCTCTGCGCACTGCCCACGTGGAGGGCCTTTAGTCCCGGTTCTGGATTGAACCGGGACTAAAGGGGGGAGGTATTAGTACCGACACTTTAGTAGTCCCGGTTCTGGATTGAACCGGGACTAAAGGGGGGAGGTATTAGTACCGACACTTTAGTCCCGGTTCCGGAACCGGAACTAAAGGCCCTTACGAACCGGGACTATAGGCCCTTTTTCTACTAGTGAGTTAGCAGCCGTAGTGCATGTGTTGAAGACCTAGATACATTACCTTATTGGAAATCGTTGTGATGTGTACACGGATCATAAGAGTTTGAAGTACATTTTCACACAGAAGGAGCCGAACCTTAGGCAGCGAAGATGGTTGGAGCTTATAAAGGATTATGACATGAAGCTTCACTATCATCCAGGCAAGGCCAATGTTGTAGCCGATGCTTTGAGTCGGAAGAGTTATGCTAATACCCTAGTGAGCACGGGATTGCCAAAGGAGTTAGCAGAGGATCTCAGGGAACTTCGATTGGAGATTGTTCCTAGAGGTTTTGTTGCAACAATGGAGGTTCAGTCTACATTGTTAGGAAAGATTCGAGAAGCTTAGAAGGATGACAAAGAGATTGCCGAGATAAAAGAGATAATGAGAGAAGGAAAGGCCAAAGGTTTTCGTGAGGATGAGCACGACACCTTATGGTTTGAGGACCGTGTTTATATGCCCAATGACACAAAGATCAGGAAGTTAATACTCCAGGAGGCTCATGACTCACCATACTCGATACACCCCGGAAACACCAAGATGTATTTGGATTTGAAGGACGTTTCTGGTGGACTGGTATGAAGAAGGATATTGCTGAGTATGTAGCCATATGCGATGTGTGTCAAAGATTGAATGCAGAGCATCAAAAGCTGGCAGGATTGTTACAGCCGATGCTGATACCCGAATGGAAGTGGGATAAACTTGGCATGGATTTCATCACCGGATTGCCCAGGACCAAATCAGGATATGATTCTATATGGGTAGTAGTTGATCGCTTGACCAAAGTAGCTCACTTTATCCCGGTGAAAACCACCTATACAAGTGCAAAGTTGGCCAAAATATATATGAACAGGATCGTATGTCTGCATGGAGTTCCAAGGACCATCGATAGAGGAACACAATTTACTTCAAAGTTTTGGCATTAGCTGAATCAAACTTTGGGGACAAGGTTGGAGTTCAGTACAACATTCCACCCGCAGACCGATGGACAGGCTGAGAGAGTCAACCAGATTCTGGAGGACATGTTGAGGGCCTGTGTGCTAGATTATGGATCTAGTTGGGATGACAATTTGCCTTACGCGGAGTTATCATACAACAATAGCTATCAAGCCAGTTTGAAGATGGCACCGTTTGAAGCCCTGTACGGACGAAGGTGCAGAACACCGTTGATGTGGGATGAAGTTGGAGACCAACAATTGTTTGGACCAGATTTGATCAAGGAGTCTGAAGAAAAGGTTAAGCTGATCCGTGATACACTGAAGGTAGCTCAGTCCAGGTAGAAGAGTTATGCAGATTCGAAACGCAAGGAAATAACCTATGAAATTGGAGACAGAGCATATCTGCGAGTGTCACCCCTGTGGGGAGTGAAACGTTTTGGAGTTAAGGGAAAGTTATCCCCGAGATTTGTAGGACCGTATCGAATTTTGGAACGTATGGGAGAAGTTGCCAACAAGTTGGAGTTACCTGAAGGACTGTCAGGAGTTCATGATGTATTTCATGTTTCACAGCTGAAGAAAAGCGTGGAGGCTTCGTCATACTAGAAGTGGATGGCGAGGGCCCCTTCCGCGCAGCAGGCGCGCGTGACCTTGCCCCATCCTCGAGTCATGAAGATGTCGCCCTGGGGGAGGACCTCGACCTCCGGCTCCATAGCTTAGCTACATGCAGCACCCAGCATCTTGCAGCCATAGCTTGGCGGCCCCCCTCGGCAGTATCTGCTCGGTGAAGAACCTCGGGAGCCGGATCCACGTGCGCGGCGGCATTACTGCCCACACCATGAACTTGCATGATGTGCCCTCGGCATGAGTTTGCAAGAGGGCTGGCCGTGCAGCCACGGCCTGTCCTCTGCGACCCCGACCCGCGCGGCATTGGGCGGTGCCCCTGCACGTGAGCCAGGTGGAGGCCGCTCATACCAAGGTTGCGTCACCTCCTGCCCCTCGCCGGCGTCACGGGAGTGGCCGAGCCTTTTCTTTGGCGGGAGTGGCCCTGGCTCCTCTCGAGGGGTTTTTCCCTTCTCTGCCACGATAAACCTCCTTGTTGGCGCCATGGACGCTTCGGCAAGACGGCGAGACGAGAAAGAAGAAGAAGGAGGAAGCAACGAGCAAATGGAGATGAGCAAAGGGGGCTCCGCCCCTCTCCCCATTTGTAGCCAGAGGGAGGCCAACCGCCGGCCTCCATGATCCCCAGTAATGATGATCATTCTGCGTGTAGCAGGCTCTTGTCAAGTCGAACGGTTGCCGAGGCTGCGCGGGGAAGCGAAGACACCCACATCCCATAAAGCGCCAAGCGTCGACCGAGGCCGCAGGCGGTTGGGGCCCGCGACGCTCCACACTTGCCCCTTGGCTTCGCCTCCAAGTCAAGTCCGAGCGCGCCTTGGGCCCGGGGGCTACTGTCGGCGTTCTGGGAAAGGGGGTACACAGACTTGCCTACCTACGGCCCATGACGTGGCTCCACGGACGGCCTGGTACGGCCTGATACGTCCATTTTGCATCATGATTTTATATCGATATTTATTGCATTATGGACTGTTATTTCACTTTATGTCACAATACTTATGGCTATTCTCTCTTATTTTACAAGGTTTACATAAGGAGGGGGAATGCCGGCAGCTGGAATTCTAGGCTGGAAAAGGAGCAAATATTAGAGACCTATTATGCGCAACTCCAAAAGTCCTGAAACTCCACGGAACGTCTTAAAATAAATAAAGAAAAATCCTCGCCAAAGATGAAGGCCAGGGGGCCCACACCCTTCTCATGAGGGTGGGGGGCGCCCCCCTAGGGCGCGCCCCCTACCTCGTGGGCCCCCTGGTGGCTCTCCTACGTCCATCTTCTCCTATATGAAGTCTTTCGATGAGAAAAAAATAGGGAGGAACTTTTTGGGACGAGACTCCGCCGCCACGAGGCGAAACCTTGGCGGATCCAATCTAGAGCTCCGACAGAGCTGTTCTGCTGGGGATACTTCCCTCCCGGAGGGGGAAATCATCACCATCGTCATCACCAACGCTCCTCTCATCGGGAGAAGGTAATCTCCATCAACATCTTCACCAGCACCATCTCATCTCCAAACCCTAGCTCATCTCTTGTATCCAATTCTTGTCTCAAAGTCCGGGATTGGTGCTAGTAGGTTGCTAGTAGTGTTGATTACACCTTGTAGTTGATGCTAGTTGGTTTATTTGGTGGAAGATCATATGTTCAGATCCTATATGCATATTATTACCCCTCTGATTATGAACATGAATATGCTTTGTGAGTAATTACGTTTGTTCCTGAGGACAAGGGAGAAGTCTTGCTATTAGTAGTCATGTGAATTTGGTATTCGTTTGATATTTTGATAAGATGTATGTTGTCTAGCCTCTAGTGGTGTTATGTGAACGTCGACTACATAACACTTCACCATTATTTGGGCCTAGAGGAAGGCATTGGGAAGTAATAAGTAGATGATGGGTTGCTAGAGTGACAGAAGCTTAAACCCTAGTTTATGTGTTGCTTCGTAAGGGGCTGATTTGGATCCACTTGTTTCATGCTATGGTTAGGTTTACCTTAATACTTTTGTTGTAGTTGCGGATGTTTGCAATAGAGGTTAAACATAAGTGAGATGCTTGTTCAAGTAAGAATAGCACCCAAGCACCGGTTCACCCACATATCAAATTATCAAAGTATCGAACGCGAATCATATGAACGTGATGAAAACTAGCTTGACGATATTCCCATGTGTCCTCGGGAGCGCTTTTCCTATTATAAGAGTTTGTTCCGGCTTGTCCTTTGCTACAAAAAGGATTGGGCCACCTTGCTGCACTTTATTTACTTTTATTACTTGTTGCTTGTTACAATTTATCCTATCACAAAACTATCTGTTACCACTTATTTCAGTACTTGCAGAGAATACCTTGCTGAAAACCGCTTATCATCTCCTTCTGCTCCTCGTTGGGTTCGACACTCTTACTTATCGAAAGGACTATGATAGATCCCCTATACTTGTGGGTCATCAAGACTCTTTTCTGGCGCCGTTGCCTGGGAGTGTAGCGCCTTTGGTAGGTGGAATTTGGTAAGGAAAAATTTATGTAGTGTGCTGAAATTTACTGTCACTTGTTACTATGGAAAGTAATTCTCTGAGGGGCTTGTTTGGGGTATCTTCACCCCGTCCAGTAGAGCAAAGAGTTGCTCCTCAACCTACTGAACCTTTATCTTTGAAGGGAGACGCATTGATATGGTGTAGGCTATGTGATGATATGTGATCATGGGACTATAAAAGATTGAAGTTCGAATTTCATCAAAAGTATTACCCTATGCATCTTGTTCATCGTGATCGCAATTATATATATAATTTCTGGCCTCGCGAAGGAGAAAGCATCGCTCACGCTTGGGGGAGGCTTAAATCAATGTTATATTCATGCCCCAATCATGAGCTCCCAAGAGAAATAATTATGCAAAGTTTTTATGCTCGGCTTTTTGAAAACAATCGCACCATGCTCGATACTTCTTGTGCTGGCTCTTTTATGATGAAGACTATTGAATTCAGATGGAATTTATTGGATAGAATTAAACACAACTCTGAAGATTGGGACCTCGACGAAGGTAAAGAGTCAGGTATGACACCTAAGTTTGATTGTGTTAAATCTTTTATGGATACCGATATTTTCCGCAACTTTAGCACTAAATATGGACTTGACTCTGAGATAGTAGCTTCTTTCTGTGAATCATTTGCTACTTATGTTGATCTCCCTAAGGAGAAGTGGTTTAAATATCATCCTCCCATAGAAGTAAAAGTAGCTGCACCTATAATGATCCTATTGTTCCTACTTCTTATGTTGAGAAACCACCTTTCCCTGTTAGAGTAAAGGATCATGCTAAAGCTTCAACTATTGTTCATAAAATAAATATTAGAACTTATACACCTCATGAGCAAGTTAAAGTAGAACCTAATATTGCTATTGTTAAAGATCCCTTGTCTGATAATATTGATGGGCATGTTATTCAGTTCGAAGGAGAAACTGCTAGAATTGCTAAACCCTGTGCTAAAGATAAACATAGACCTGTGGTAGGCGTGCCTGTTATTTCTGTTAAAATAGGAGATCATTGTTATCATGGCTTATGTGATATGGGTGCCAGTGCTAGTGTTACACCTCATGATTTTACAAAGAAATTATGCATGATATTGCACCTGCAGAGATAGAAGATATTGATGTCACAATTAAACTTGCCAATAGAAATACTATTTCACCAATTGGAATTGTTAGAGATGTTAAAGTCTTGTGTGGGAAAACTAAATATCCTGCTGATTTTCTTCTTCTTACTTCTCTGCAAGATAGCTTTTGTCCCATTATATTTGGTAGACCCTTCTTAAATACTGTCAATGCTACCATAGATTGCCCAAAGAATGTTGTTACTGTTGGCTTGGATGATATGGTTCATGAGTTTAATTTCTCTAAATTTAGTAAACAACATCGTGAGGAAGAATTTCCTAGTAAGGATGAAATTATTGGTCTTGCTTCTATTATCGTACCTCCTAGTGATCCTTTAGAACACTATTTACTAGACCATGAAAATAATATGTTCGTGAATGAAAGAAGGGAAATAGATGAAGTATTCTTTAAACAGGAACCTATTCTGCAACACAACTTGCCTGTTGAAATTTTAGGGGATCCTCCTCCACCCAAGGGTGATCCCGTGTTTGAACTTAAACCTTTGCCTGATAATCTTAAATATGCTTATCTTGATGAAAAGAAGATATATCCTGTTATTATTAGTGCTAACCTTTCAGAGCATGAAGAAGAAAGATTATTGAAAACTCTGAAGAAGCATCGTGCTGCTATTGGATATACTCTTGATGATCTTAAGGGCATTAGTCCCACTCTATGTCAACATAAAATAAATTTGGAAGCAGATGCCAAACCAGTTCTTGATCCTCAATGACGTCTGAATCCTAAAATGAAAGAAGTGGTAAGAAAATAAATACTTAAGCTTCTTGAGGCAGGTAAAATCTATCCCGTTGCTGATAGTGAGTGGGTAAGTCCTGTCCATTGTATCCCTAAGAAGGGAGGTATTACTGTTGTTCCTAATGATAAAGATGAATTAATTCCACAAAGAATTATCACAGGTTATAGGATGGTAATTGATTTCCGCAAATTAAATAAAGCTACTAAGAAAGATCATTACCCCTTACCTTTTATTGATCAAATGCTGGAAAGATTATGCAAAGATACACACTATTGCTTTCTAGATGGTTATTCTGGTTTCTCTCAAATACCTGTGTCGGCTAGGGATCAATCTAAGACTACTTTTACATGCCCTTTTGGTACTTTTGATTATAGACGTATGCCTTTTGGTTTATGCAACGCACCTGCTACCTTTCAAAGTTGCATGATGGCTATATTCTCTGACTTTTGTGAAAAGATTTGTGAGGTTTTCATGGATGACTTTTCCGTCTATGGTTCCTCTTTTGATGATTGGTTGAGCAATCATGATCGAGTTTTGCAGAGATGTGAAGAAACTAATCTTGTCTTGAATTGGGAAAAGTGCCACTTTATGGTTAATGAAGGTATTGTCTTGGGGCACAAAGTTTCTGAAAGAGGTATTGAAGTTGATAAAGCCAAGGTTGATGCTATTGAAAAGATGCCATGTCCCAAGGACATCAAAGGTATAAGAAGTTTCCTTGGTCACACTGGATTTTATAGGAGGTTCATTAAGGACTTCTCAAAAATTTCTCGGCCTCTGACTAATTTATTGCAAAAAGATATACCATTTGTCTTTCATGATGATTGTGTAGAAGCATTTGAAATACTTAAGAAAGCATTAGTCTCTGCAACTGTTGTTCAGCCACCTGATTGGAATTTACCCTTTGAAATTATGTGTGATGCTAGTGATTATGCTGTAGGTGCTGTTCTAGGGCAAAGAGTTGATAAGAAATTAAATGTTATTCATTATGCTAGTAAGACTCTAGATAATGCTCAAAGAAATTATGCTACTACTGAAAAAGAACTTTTAGCAGTTGTATTTGCTTGTGATAAGTTCAGATCTTATATTGTTGATTCTAAAGTAACTATTCAAACTGATCATGCTGCTATTAAATACCTTATGGAAAAGAAAGATGCTAAACCTAGACTTATTAGATGGGTTCTCTTGCTACAAGAATTTGATTTGCATATTGTTGATAGAAAGGGAGCTGAGAACCCCGTTGCAGACAACTTGTCTAGGTTAGAAAATATTCTTGATGACCCACTGCCTATTAATGATAACTTTCCTGATGAACAATTAAATGTTATAAGTACTTCTCGTAGTACTCCATGGTATGTTGATTATGCTAATTATATTGTTGCTAAGTTTATACCACCTAGCTTCACATACCAGCAACAGAAAAAGTTCTTCTATGATTTGAGACATTACTTTTGGGATGACCCACATCTTTATAAAGGAGTAGATGGTGTTATTAGACGTTGTGTACCTGAGCATGAACAGGAACAGATCCTACGCAAGTGCCACTCCGAGTCTTATGGAGGACACCACGCTGGAGATAGAACTGCACATAAGGTACTGCAATCTGGTTTTTATTGGCCTACTCTCTTCAAGGATGCCCGTAAGTGTTGGGTTTCATAGTAATTTCAAAAATTTCCTACGCTCATGCAAGATCATGGTGATGCATAGCAACGAGAGGGGAGAGTATGATCTACGTACCCTTGTAGATCGACAACGGAAGCGTTTGGTTGATGTAGTCGTACGTCTTCACGGCCCGACCGATCAAGCACCGAAACTACAGCACCTCCGAGTTCTAGCACACGTTCAGCTCGATGACGATCCCCAGACTCTGATCCAGCAAAGTGTCGGGGAAGAGTTCTATCAGCACGACGGCGTGGTGACGATCTTGATGTACTACTGCAGCAGGGCTTCGCCTAAGCACCGCTACAATATTATCGAGGACTATGGTGGAAGGGGGCACCGCACACGGCTAAGAATATGATCACGTGGATCAACTTGTGTTTTTCTGGGGTGCCCCTGCCTCCGTATATAAAGGCTCAATGGGGGGGGTGCGGCCGGCCTAGGAGAGGCGCGCCAGGAGAGTCCTACTCCCTCTGGGAGTAGGATCCCCCCCCAATCCTAGTTGGAATAGGATTCGTGGAGGGGGGAAAAGAGAGAGAGAGGCCGGCCCCCTCTCCTTGTCCTATTCGGACCAAGGGAGGGGAGGGGCGCGCGCCCCATCTTGGGCTGCCCCTTCTATTTTCCACTAAGGCCCACTAAGGCCCATATAGCTCCCGGGGGGGGTCCCGGTAACCTCCCGGTACTCCGGTAAAATCCTGATTTCACCCGGAACACTTCCGATATCCAAACATAGGCTTCCAATATGTCAATCTTTATGTCTCGACCATTTCGAGACTCCTCGTCATGTCTGTGATCACATCCGGGACTTCGAACAACCTTCGGTACATCAAAATGCATAAACTCATAATATAACTGTCATCGTAACCTTAAGCGTGCGGACCCTACGGGTTCGAGAACAATGTAGACATGACCGAGACACGTCTCTGGTCAATAACCAATAGCGGGACCTAGATGCCCATATTGGCTCCTACATATTCTACGAAGATCTTTATCGGTCAGACCGCATAACAACATACGTTGTTCCCTTTGTCATCGGTATGTTACTTGCCCGAGATTCGATCATCGTTGTCCTATACCTAGTTCAATCTCGTTACGGGCAAGTCTCTTTACTCGTTCTGTAATACATCATCCCGCAACTAACTCACTAGTTGCAATGCTTGCAAGGCTTAAGTGATGTGCATTACCGAGAGGGCCCAGAGATACCTCTCCGACAATCGGAGTGACAAATCCTAATCTCGAAATACGCCAACCCAACATGTACCTTTGGAGACACCTGTAGAGCACCTTTATAATCACCCAGTTACGTTGTGACATTTGGTAGCACACAAAGTGTTCCTCCGGCAAACGGGAGTTGCATAATCTCATAGTCACAGGAACATGTATAAGTCATGAAGAAAGCAATAGCAACATACTAAACGATTGGGTGCTAAGCTAATGGAATGGGTCATGTCAATCAGATCATTCAACTAATGATGTGATCCCGTTAATCAACTAACAACTCTTTGTCCATGGTTAGGAAACATAACCATCTTTGTTTAATGAGCTAGTCAAGTAGAGGCATACTAGTGACACTCTGTTTGTCTATGTATTCACACATGTATTATGTTTCCGGTTAATACAATTCTAGCATGAATAATAAACATTTATCATGATATAAGGAAATAAATAATAACTTTATTATTGCCTCTAGGGCATATTTCCTTCAGTAAGTTTGTCTTGTCTTGTGATGAATGTCAAAGAATTGGTAATATTAGTAGACGTAAAGAAATGCCTATGAATTATTCACTTGTTATTGAGCCATTTGATGTTTGGGGCTTTGATTATATGGGACCTTTTCCTACCTCCAATGGATACACACATATTCTAGTTGCTGTTGATTATGTTACTAAGTGGGTAGAAGCTATTCCAACTAGTAGTGCTGATCATAACACTTCTATTAAAATGCTTAAAGAAGTTATTTTTCCGAGGTTTGGAGTCCCTAGATATTTAATGACTGATGGTGGTTCACACTTTATTCATGGTGCCTTCCGTAAAATGCTTGCTAAATATGATGTTAATCATAGATTTGCATCTCCTTATCACCCACAGTCTAGTGGTCAAGTAGAGTTGAGCAATAGAGAGCTCAAATTAATTTTGCAAAAGACTGTTAATAGGTATAGAAAGAATTGGTCTAAGAAACTTGGTGATGCATTATGGGCATATAGAACTGCATACAAAAATCCTATGGGTATATCTCTGTATAAAATGGTTTATTGAAAAGCATGTCACTTACCTCTCAAACTAGAACATAAGGCATATTGGGCTATTAAAAAGCTTAACTATGATTTCAAACTTGTCGGTGAGAAGAGGTTATTTGATATTAGCTCACTTGATGAATGGAGAACCCAGGATTATGAAATGCCAAGTTGTTTAAAGAAAAAGTTAAAAGATGGCATGACAAGAGGATACAAAAGCGTGAGTTTAATGTAGGTGATTATGTATTGCTGTACAACTCTCGTTTAAGATTTTTTGCAGGAAAACTTCTCTCTAAATGGGAGGGCCCCTATGTTATCGAGGAGGTCTATCGTTCTGGTGCCATAAAAATCAATAACTTCGATGGCACAAATCCGAAGGTGGTAAACGGTCAAAGAATTAAACATTATATCTCAGGTAATCCCATAAATGTTGAAACCAATATTATTGAAACCATAACCCGGGAGGAATACATAAAGGACACTTTCCGGAACGTTTTAGACTCCGAAAAGGAATAGGTATGTGGTACGGTAAGTAAACCGACTCCAAAACAATTTTTAAGGCAATATTTATCCGTTTTGGAATATTTAGAAAAATATAAAATTAAGTAGAAGTTCGGGAAGGACATGAGGGCCCCACGAGGATGGTGGGCGCGCCCTACCCACCTGGGCGCGCCCCCTACCTCATGAGCACCTCGTGTGCCTTCCTGACTCCGTTTTCTTGCACGTTACGTATTTTTGTCGGTAAAAATTCATTATATATTCTCTCGAAGGTTTTGACTCCTGTATCACGCAAACCTCCTCTGTTCTTGTTTCGAGCTATTTTTTGTCAGGGTTTTCTAGGCTAGGCATCATGTCGTCTCCCTCCTCCAACAATGGTGACAACTGTTGGGGATCGTAGCAGAAATTTAAAATTTTCTACGCATCACCAAGATCAATCTATTGAGTAATCTAGCGTTGGGGAAGGAGAGTGCATCTACATACCCTTGTAGATCGCTAAGCGGAAGCGTTCAAGTGAACGGGGTTGATGGAGTCGTACTCGTCGTGATCCAAATCACCAATGATCCTAGTGCCGAACGGATGGCACCTCTGTGTTCAACACACGTACAGCCCAGTGACGTCTCCTATGCCTTGATCCAGCAAGGGGAGAAGGAGAGGTTGGGGAAGACTCCATCCAGCAGCAGCACGACGGCATGGTGGTGAAGGAGGAGCGTGGTAATCCTGCAGGGCTTTGCGAAGCACCGTAGGAGAAGAGGAGGACTTGGGAGAGGGGGAGGGCTGCGCCAGAACTTGGGTGCGGCTGCCCTCCCACCCCCCACATATATATAGGGGCAAGGGAGAGGGGGCCCGGCCCCCTCAGATCCAATTTGAGGAGGGGGCGGCGGCCAGGGGGGTTGCCTTGCCCCCCAAACCCTAGGCGCATGGGCCCTAGGGGGGAGGCGCCCAGCCCACTAAGGGGCTGGTCCCTCTCCACATACAGCCCATAGGGCCCTCCAGGGCAGGTGGACCCTCCCGGTGGACCCCCGGAACCCCTCCGGTGGTCCCGGTACAATACCGGTAACCCTCGAATTATTCCGGTGACCGTATGATGACTTCCCATATATAAATCTTTACCTCCGGACCATTCCGGAACTCCTCATGACGTCCGGGATCTCATCCGGGACTCCGAACAACATTCGGTAACCACATACATCTATTCCCTATAACCCTAGCGTAATCGAACCTTAAGTGTGTAGACCCTACGGGCTCGTGAGTCATGCAGACATGGCCGAGACAACAGCGGGATCTGGATACCCATGTTGGCTCCCACATGCTCCACGATGATCTCATCGGATGAACCATGATGTCAAGGATTCAATCAATCACGTATACAATTCCCTTTGTCTAGCGGTACGATACTTTCCCGAGATTCCATCGTCAGTATCCCGATACCTTGTTCAATCTCGTTACCGGCAAGTCTCTTTACTCGTTCCGTAACACATCATCCCATGATCAACTCCTTGGTCACATTGTGCACATTATGATGATGTCCTACCGAGTGGGCCTAGAGATACCTCTCCGTTACACCGAGTGACAAATCCCAGTCTCAGTTCGTGCCAACCCAACAGACACTTTCGGAGATACCTGTAGTGTACCTTTATAGCACCCAGTTACGTTGTGACGTTTGGCACACCCAAAGCACTCCTACGGTATCCGGGAGTTGCACAATCTCTAGAAAAGCTTTAGCATACGAACTACACGATCTTGTGCTAGGCTTAGGATTGGGTCTTGTCCATCACATCATTCTCCTAATGATGTGATCCCGTTATCAACGACATCCAATGTCCATGGTCAGGAAACTGTAACCATCTATTGATCAACGAGCTAGTCAACTAGAGGCTTACTAGGGACATGGTGTTGTCTATGTATCCACACATGTATCTGAGTTTCCTATCAATACAATTCTAGCATGGATAATAAACGATTATCATGAACAATGAAATATAATAATAACTAATTTATTATTGCCTCTAGGGCATATTTCCAACAGTCTCCCACTTGCACTAGAGTCAATAATCTAGTTCACATCGCTATGTGATTAACACTCACAGGTCACATCGCCATGTGACCAACATCCAAGAGTCTACTAGACTCAATGATCTAGTTCACATCACTATGTGATAAACACTCAAAGAGTTCTGGGTTTGATCATGTTATGCTTGTGAGAGAGGTTGTGGTCATCGGGTCTTTCCATATTCAGATCCCTAAGTATTTCGCAAAACTTTATATTGTAGATGCTGCTACCACGTTCCACTTGGAGCTATTCCAAATTATTGCTCCATTATACGTATCCGGTATCTCTACTCAGAGCTATCCGGATAGGTGTTAAGCTTGCATTGACATAACTCTTTACGTCGAACTCTTTATCATATCCATAACCGAGAAACATTTCCTTATTCCTCTAAGGATAATTTCGACCACTATATGGTGATCTACTCCTAGATCACCTTTGTACCCTCTTGCCAGACATGTGGCAAGGCACACATCAGGTGCGGTACTTCAGCATGGCATACCGTATAGAGCCTATGACAAAAGCATAGGGGACGACCTTCGTCCTTTCTCTTTCTTATGCCGTGGTCAAGCTTTGAGTCTTAGTCAACTTCACACCCTACAACTCAGGTAAGAACCCCTTCTTTGACTGATCTATTTTGAACTCCTTCAAAAACATGTCAAGGTGTGCGTTCTTTGAAAGTACCATCAGGCGTCTTGATCTATCTCTATAGATCTTGATGCCCAATATCTAAGCAGCTTTATCCAGGTCTTCCTTTGAAAAACACTCTTCAAACAACCGTTTATGCTTTCTAGAAATTCTACATTATTTCGGATCAACAATATGTCATCCACATATACTTATCAGAAATATTGTAGTGCTCCCACTCACTTCCTTGTAAATACAAGTTTCTAGCAAACATTGTATAAACCTAAAAGCTTTGATCACTCCATCAAAACATATATTCCGATTCCGAGATGCTTGCTCTAGTCCATAGAAGGATTGCTGGAGCCAGCATACCTTTTAGCATCCTTAGGATCGACAAAACCTTTTATTGTATCACATACAACTTTTGTTACGAAAACTGGTAAGAAAACTTGTTTTGACATCCATCTGTAAGATTTCATAATCGAAAAATAAAGCTAATGCTATCATGATTCCGACGGACTTAAGCATCGCTACGGGTGAGAAATTCTCATCATAGTCAACTCCTTGAACTTGTGAAAAGACTCTTTCCCACAAGTCGAGCTTCATAGACAGTAACATTACCGCCCACGTCTGTCTTCTTCTTAAAGATCCATTTATCTCAATGGCTTGCTGATCATCGAGCAAGTCCACCAAAGTCCATACTTTGTTCTGATATATGGATCCTATCTCAGATTTCATGGCTTCTAACCATTTGTCGGAATACGGGCCCACCATCGCTTCTCCATAGCTCGTAGGTTCATTGTTGCCTAACAACATGATATCTAAGACATGATTACCGTACCACTTAGGAGTAGTACATATCCTTGTCGACCTAAGAGGTTCGGTAGCAACTTGATCTGAAGCTTCATGATCACTATCATTAACTTCCTATTCAACAGACGTAGGCGCCACAGAAAACATCTTTCTGTGTTGCATCACTCTCTGGTTGAAGTAAAGGTTCGACAACCTCATCAAGTTCTATATTCCTCCCACTCAATTCTTTCGAGAGAAACTCCTTCTTGAGAAAGGACCCGTTATTAGCGACAAACAATTTGCCCTCGGATCTGAGATAGAAGGTATACCCTACTGTCACCTTTGGGTATCCTATGAAGATGTGTTTGTCCGCTTTGGGTTCGAGCTTCTCCGGCTGAAGCCTTAAGCATCGCAGCCCCAAACATTAAGAAACGACAACTTTGGTTTCTTGCCAAACCAATGTTCATACGACGCCGTCTCAACGGACTTAGATGGTGTCCTATCTAAAGTGAATGCAGCTGTCTCTAACGCATAACCTCAAAATGAAAACGGTAGATTGGTAAGAGACATCATAGATCGCACCATATCTCATAGGGTTCGATTACGACGTCCGGACACACCATAACCCAGTGGTGTTCCAGGTGGCTTCAACTGTGAAACAATTCCACAATGTCTTAAGTGTTTGCCAAACTCATAACTCAGATATTCTCATTGATCAGATCGTAGGAATTTGATCTTCTTGTTATGATAATTCTTAACTTCACTCTGAAATCGCTTGAACTTTTCAAACGTTTCAGACTTGTGCTTCATTAAGTAAATATACCTATATCTACTCAAATCGTCAGTGAAGATGAGAAAATAGCGATATCCACCACACGCTTCAATTCTCATTGGATCACACGCATCAGCATGTATGATTTCCAACAAGTCACTTGCCCATTTCATTGTACCTGAAAGCGGGGTCTTAGTCATCCTGCCCATGAGGCATGGCTCGCATGTGTCAAGCGATTCAAAATCAAGTGACTCCAAACATCCATCGACATGGAGTTTCTTCATGCATCTTACGCCAATATGACCTAAGCGGCAGTGCCACGAGAAAGTGGTACTATCATTATTAACTCCACATCTTTTGGCGTGAACATGTGTATTACCACGACTGTCGTGGTTTTGTCACGGCAGATGTACTAGAGAAAGGACTTAGTCGTGGAGCCATCGCGACGGGTTAGCTTGAAGGGGTTAAAGCGGACACAGGGACGCAAGAGAGTTTATACTAGTTCGGCCCCTTCGATGGAGGTAAAAGCCTACGTCTAGTTGTGATGGAATTGATGGGGTTTCGATGACCAGGGAGCAAACAAGCTTCGCCTATGTCTCGAGTTGTTGTCTGTTGTCCTTGAACCGCCGTCGGGTCATCCCCTTATATACACGGGTGACGCCCGTCGGTTCACAGAGTCCCAATATCGGCTCATAGATGTGTCCGGTTTGGTCTCTACTTATTCCTAACTTACAATACAAGTTAAATACCAACGCCGGGTTACGGCTACAGGCCTTGAACCGACTATGGGCCTTGAGCCCTCATCTGCCTTCTTGGGCTTTAACATACTTAACTACTGACGAAGTTAACCCAGCCCAGATAGGCCGGTTTACGCCCAGTAGTGATATCCCCAACATTAGGCCCCAGATTGATTTGAACATGTTCATGTCAATCCTTTAGCAAAAATCTTCATCTTCAATATCTTCTTGTAGTTTGTTGAACCGCCGTGATGTCATCTTCTCTGGTCGTTGTAAACCAGCGTGACGACACCTGTTATAAAGGACCTTAATAGGTCTGGGACAATTAAGGCGACATCTTCGTTTCCAAACCCACGGTCCCTTGATTTTCGTGCCTGACTCCTGTCCCTTGCCTTATAAATAGGACCGAAGGGTCATTTCTTTTTCCCCTCCGTGCCCTTGTGCTTCGTCTTCCTCGCGTCGCCCAGCTTCGGAGCTCCGCCGCCACCGTCAACCTCTGCATCAATCTTGGCCGCTGCATCAACCTGGGCGCACCAGAGCACCGCGGCAACCTTCCGCGTCTTTTTCATCTCCAGTAAGTCTTCTGTTCTTTTCAACACAGATCTGCTCTAGGGTTTCATGTTCTTCTAGTGTTCATCGCCTGTTTCGTGTTCATACGATAACTCCTAGATGCATCTGTGAATCCTAACTCTGTGTAGCGGTAGTTTTTAGCATCCGCCTTCATTTTCATGCCTCAAGACCATAGATCTATATGTATCTCTGCCCATTGATTCAGTACTGTTCTTTTTTGAACCTTGAATATTTTCCTTATTTTCTGAACTTGCTTCAGATCCGTCGCTGTAGAGAAGTCTTATGAAATCTGTTTCTGTAAACTTACTCATCTGCTTCAATGTTTAGACCAGGCGGTTTAACTTTGTAGAAAAAATTGCCAAACCGGTATATACCATTAGTCCCCTTGTTGAACCGCCAGATGTTGTTGCTTCATAAAACTCCGGTTTAGATAGATCTGTCTCCGGTTTAACATTGCACATACCAATGTACCTTAATCAATGCATTTTTGAACCGGGATCATCTACCTTGTAGATTTCATCATGGCCAAGCAAGTATATGAGTGCAACTGGGTTCCTTCTCGCGTCACAGAGGCTCAACTGGATGATTTAGTCCTGATCGGCGCCTTAGGGAGCAAAGATACCATCCATTGGAGTGCTCCTGGCAAAGAATGCCCTCCCACACCTCAAGAAAGAGAGGTCGTCGTTTTCGTAGATCACTTAGCCCGGGGCTTTAAGCCGCCCGGTTCTAAATTTTACCGGGATGTTTTAGCCGATTTTCAACTCCACCCACAAGACACTGGTCCCAACTCTATTACAAACATGTGTCACTTCCAAGTGCTCTATGAGGTGTTCTTTCAAGAGGAGCCCACAGTGGAGTTGTTCAGAGACTGTTTCCATCTAAACCGCCATACTGAGTTTTCTGATGGTTCCAATACGGAACTGGGCGGTGTGGCGATTCAGAAAAGGAAAGAGGTCACATACCCTCATGCCAAGCTGCATAGCCACCCCAAAGAGTGGAATCAAACATGGTTCTATTGCAAAGACACTTCCCCTGCTGGTGAAAATCCTTTGCCTGGCTTTCGTCCGGAACGGCTTAGCAATACACACCCCTTTCCACAAAGGTTGACTGCCAAAGAGAGAAGCAAATACGCTCCTCAAATGTCCAAGCTCAGAGCCTTTATGGCCAACGGTTTAACAGGGGTTGATCTCGCTCGCTCTTGGATATCATGGAGCATACTACCCCTTAGTCAGCGCTCTGGTTTGATGTTCCAGTATACTAGCAGTGTTGATGACCCACTGCGACATGCTAACATCCAGCTCACCGATGAAGAAATCACAGAGGCTGTGAACAAGATGCTGAATGAACCAGAACACATCTTTGCTAAAACCGGCCTGCTTCCCTTCTGTGCCACCAACAAACCGCCAGCTGTAAGAGTTTGATTTTTCTTTTTGCTGAACCTGTTATTGATATATCTGGTCATTGTTTAATATCAGTGTCTGTGTAACCAGGGCAATGATCCGTTTTGGAGCAAGAAACTGCCGCAGGAGAAACCAGAAAAACCAGACAAACCAGAAAGATCAACCCGGCAAAAGACTAAAGCTGTGAAGAAGACTGCCCACAGGAAAAGAACCACTGCATCCTCTAATCCGGCCCCTGATGATGATGTGGATTATCCGGACCTTGAGGTAGGGCTTGACTCACTTGGCTTATTTTTCATGCATATTATTGATGGTGATATTTGTCAGGATGATGCCGAAGCCAGCCATGCTGATGCTGCAGAGGTAATTATTCTCTCTTCCGATTCAGAACCTTTGCCTTCACTAAAAATCCGTCAGGCAAACCGGAAAGTTAAATTTTCTCATCCTCTTGCTTACTTGGATCCCAAATTTCTTATGAAGACCCAACAGCACGAAGCTCGCCGCACAACCCGGCACAGCGGCCAGGTAGTTACCTCCACCGGTTTACCGAACAGTCCGGTTCAGAAACGCCGTTCACTGGTCTCTAATTTGCTTGTCAGTGCTTGTCCTAAAGCAGGCTGTTTTCGTCAACCTCTTAATCCATCTGACTCCGATTATCAGGTTACTTCCCACTCATCCTCTGGCGAGTCATCGGCTACTCAGCTGCCACCGCTCAAAACGGTGCTTGGGTAAGCCATACTTATCTTAATATGTTCGATACATCACCTTGGAACATATGTTGTATTTGACTTTGTTATTCCTTTCAGGGCCAAGCCTAGGCCGAGCAAAAAAGCTCGCCTGGATAAAGCGGCCGAGGAGGATGCCGTCCCTGAACCGGGCAAAACACCAGATCTTGAAGCAGCTATTCCTAAAGACATACCCAATGATCCACCGCAGCGAGATGACGATCTTATTGCTGAAGAGAGGCCTATTGATACCTCAAGTCCTGTCAACCAGCCCACAATCCCCATCCGGATTGAGAAATCCACCAATCCAACAAAGCCTACTGATAAGCCAACGGCCCCAGTTCAAACTAGTGATGCCAAGGATGATGAGGTTGTCATTACTGGCATTGGTCGCATAGAGCAAGGCAATCCTGTCGCTTTGTCTAAACATACTGCCAAGGAAGAATTTGCTGCCTTTGGAAGGGCAAGTGGAATGTTGATCTGGCGACTTACGCTGCTCTGAACGCCCAAGACATCCATTCTGGCTATCTGAACCGGCTGTATACCAGTGGTGACTATGAAGCCGGTCTGGTTAACATGATGAAAGATAAATATGAGGTAACTTCCATATGCTCTTTCCTGCTTGTATGCTTCAATTCTTGCTGACTCTCCTAGCCCCCAAGGGCCGGTTTGTAATCTTCTTTCAAACCGGGACTTATTAATATAAATCTTAATGCCTCGAAATTCGCTGATGTAGCCCCCAAGGGCCGGTTCAACTTAGTGTAGTTAAACCGGGACTTAAGTAATTAATATCTCCGCATCAGAACTTTTTTGAAGAAATAGCCATTAGCCCTCAAGTGCCAAGTTGAATACTTGTATTGAGCTTGGGACTTTGTAATCAATTGAAAGATGACGATCAAATAGGCATTAGCCCCCAAGCACCAAGTGCATAACTTGTTATGTGGTTGGAGCTTCAATTCTTGCACTGCTTGCTGAATCATATAACTGTCTGTATGCAGGCTGAGCTGAAGACAAAAGAGACCCAAATCTCCAAGAAAATCTGAAGTCCCAACAGACTGAAACCTCAAAAGCAAAAGAGGAGTTGATCAGCGCCTTAAGCATCATGGAACAGCTTAAGAAGGATTTCAGGAAGGAGCGGGCGGATTGGGCTACTGAAAAATCCACTTTAACCAAACGAGCAGAAGACGCCGAGGCTGCACTAAAACCGGTGGTGGATGAACTGACCAGCATAAAGCGGCACGTGCATTCCATGACCGCTGCTATCTTTGGTAAGCCGGTTTGATTTTTGAATTGATTCTGCCATCTTACAGAGCTACCGGTTTGTTAACCCTTGGTGATATTTCAGGGACACGCATTGGTCACTTGGGGTCAGATGTGCGGAAGAAATTAAAAGCCGCCTACACGTTGATCAAATAACTGTACACTGGTGCACAACGGATCATCTGTACTGCATCCCACAACAAGCCGGCGCCCACTTTGATTCAGGACACTTTGATGAAACTGTCAGTGCTTCCTGCCCGGGTTGAAGAGCTGAAGAAATCTGCTGCTCGAACCGGTGCGATCAATGCCTTAATCCGGGCAAAAGCTTGGGTGCCGGATTTTGATCCTATTGAAGCGGCTCAGGGCTATCCCAGCTTGAAGGAAGACGGGTCAGAGTTTAGTGAAGCGGATCTGCGAGCAATAAACCGGGAGGTGCGTCCGCTAGCTTGTCAATTGGCTGAAGAAGCAGACTTGTCTCATTATCAAGCCCAATATGACAATCGAAACAAGCGAGTAGCTGCACCAATTCATGAAGCGAAAAAATCTTATCCCTCCAATTCGTAAGCATACTTACGCTCCCGATATTGACCCGTCGTTGCTGATCCATGATGAAGCTGTCGTTCAAGCATTAATGGGAATCGACTGGACAACTGTTGATTTCCAGCCGCTGGATAGAGAAACTGAAACTGAAGCGGGGTGGGATGACCCACAACCATCAGGTCGGGCTGGTGACCAAGCTTGAACCGGAAGCCGGTTTAAAACTGCTTCTCCCTTGCGAAAAACAATGATCTTATTGTGGGCACCGCGTTGCCTTGTAATAGGCTAGCTGATACTTTTGATGCTGATATGCCTTCGTGCATAATTACTGCAACTTGCTCTTCCTTTGGGTGATGAACTTTCCAAAGTACTTTCTGCAATAAAAATCTTAAAGTGCCACCGCGGTTGTACCGTCAGGCGAAATATGATGTCTGCATACATGAAATCAAAACATCCGAAATTTTTAAGTATATGACCAAATTTTGAGATACATAATACCTGCCATCGTTCGACGTGAAGTTGGCTTGGCCAATCTTGAAGCGGAGTTTTATAAACCCACACTGTTGGAGGAGATAGCAGCTCCTGTATATATATGATGCCTGTTTACCATGTAAACCGTGCCGGGTTATAATAAACACCGTGTTACTCTGTAATAGGATGTTAACAAAAAATCAAACCGAGCAAATAGTCTCTGGATTAAAATGGACCGTGTTCCGTCAATTGACAGTTTGAACCGGCTTAAAACTTTGTCGATTTAAAAAACGCAATAAAAAGAAAGAAATATCTTTCAAAGAAAAGTGTGAAGCAAAGGCAATGATAAAACTTTTTGCAAAAAGAGGCTTATTTGAGCTGATCAGATGGCGTTACCATGGTCGAACACGACCAAGCTCCCCATAGGTGTAGCTATGGTTCAAGTCAGCCAGGTCCCCAAATGAAACCATGGCATTTATGTCAATCAAGTGGCATGGCAATGGTTCGGGTTCGACCAAGCCCCCAAGTGATTCTATGGCCTTAGGCCGATCAAGAGGCATGACTGGTTCAGACGTGACCAAGTCCCCAAGTGATCTGGTGGCTCTCGCCTATCAAGAGGTATTGCATTGGTTCAAACACGACCAAGCCCCCAAGTGACATAACATGATGCTTTTGAAAAGCTAACTCAAGGAGTAAACCGGAGGCCGCTTTAGAACAACTCCATGTAACCACACATGATGTAAAAGAACAGATACCCCGGTTTAGCTGAGGTTCCGGTTTATTATATTTAATCATAATATATACATCGTCGTAATATGTACATAAGTAGAGCCAATGGCTCAGGTATAGTAAGGCCGAAGATGAGCTATGTTCCACGGCCTGTTGGTCTCCTCCTCTGATGTACGCGAGTCTTTATGCTCTCGAATATCGATCAGATAGTATGACCCGTTGTGCAGATTATTGCTGACCACGAAAGGCCCCTCCCAAGGTGGGGATAGCTTATGCATATCAGTCTGATCTTGGATGAGCCGAAGCACCAAATCTCCTTCCTGAAAGGTTCTGGTTCTGACTCGGCGACTGTGATAACGACAAAGATCCTGTTGGTAAATCGCTGATCGGGCGGCTGCTATGTCACGTTCTTCATCCAACCAGTCCAAAGCATCTTGCCGTGCTGTCTCGTTGTCCGCTTCAACATAAGCCGTCACACGAGGTGAATCATGACGGATATCACTGGGGAGAACCGCCTCCGCTCCGTAAACCATGAAGAACGGTGTGTATCCTGTTGATCTGTTGGGTGTGGTATTGATGCTCCATAACACAGATGGTAATTCTTCTACCCAACAACCCGGCGTTCTCTGCAAAGGAACCATGAGCCGGGGCTTGATGCCTCTCAAGATCTCTTGATTAGCCCTTTCTGCTTGACCATTGGACTGTGGGTGTGCCACTGATGAAACGTCAAGCCGGATATGCTCCCGTTCGCAGAACTCCTTCATGGCACCCTTGGACAAATTGGTACCATTATCTGTGATGATACTGTGTGGAAAGCCAAACCGGAAAATCACTTTTTTGATGAACTGAACCGCCGTGGCTGCGTCACACTTGCTAACAGATTCTGCCTCCACCCACTTTGTAAACTTGTCAACCGCCACCAAGAGGTGAGTCTTCTTATCTTTGGACCTTTTGAAAGGCCCAACCATATCCAGCCCCCAAGTCGCAAACGGCCAAGTAATTGGAATCATTCTCAATTCTTGAGCTGGCACATGAGCACGCCTTGAAAACTTTTGGCAACCGTCACATCGTCTGACCAGATCCTCCACATCAGCATGGGCAGTTAACCAATAGAAGCCATGGTGAAACGCTTTAGCTACCAAAGATTTTGAACCGGCGTGGTGACCACAATCTCCTTCGTGGATCTCACGCAAAATTTCATAGCCTTCTTCAGGAGACACACAACGTTGAAACGCCCCTGATACACTGCAATGATGCAACTCGCCATTGACAATAGTCATGGACTTGGACCGCCGGATTATCTGTCGGGCCAGAGTCTCATCCTCTGGTAACTCGCCCCGGTTCATGCACGCCAGGTAAGGAAGCGTCCAATCTGGAATGACATGAAGAGCTGCCACCAATTGAGCCTCCGGATCAGGAATAGCCAAATCCGCTTCACCAGGGAGCTTGACCGACGGGTTGTGCAGCACATCCAGAAAAACGTTGGGCGGGACCGGTTTGCGCTGAGAGCCCAGCCGGCTTAAAGCGTCCGCCGCTTCATTCTTCCGTCGGTCCACGTGTTCCACCTGATAGCCTTTAAAGTGACCTGCAACAATATCCACCTCACGACAATATGCTGCCATGAGTGGGTCCTTGGAGTCCCAAGTGCCAGACACTTGTTGAGCCACGAGGTCCGAGTCACCGAAGCACTTAACTCGACTTAGATTCATCTCCTTAGCCATCCGGAGACCATGGAGCAAGGCTTCATACTCAGCTGCATTGTTAGTACAAGGGAACATTGCGGAGAATGTAACAAAACTTATCACCTTGTGGGGAAGTTAATACGACTCCAGCCCCCGAGCCTTCCAATTGCCTGGATCTGTCAAAATGGATGGTCCAATATGTGTGATCCGGCTTTTCTTCAGGTGCTTGCAGTTCCGTCCAATCATTGATGAAATCAACAAGTTCTTGAGACTTAACCGCCGTCCGAGGCACACACTTCAATCTGTGCGGCCCAAGCTCTATAGCCCACTTGGCAATCCGGCCAGTCGCTTCCCGGTTCTGGATGATATCCCCCAAAGGAGCAGAACTGACCACCGTAATTGGGTGCCCTTGGAAGTATTGCTTAAGCTTCCGGCTCGCCATAAAAACTCCGTACACCAGCTTCTGCCAATGCGGATACCTTTGCTTGGACTCAATGAGTACCTCACTGATATAATAGACCGGACGTTGAACCGGATGCTCCTTACCTGCCTCCTTTCGCTCCACCACAATAGCCACGCTGACCGCACGAGCATTAGCAGCAACATATAGCAGTAACGGCTCCTTATCAATAGGAGCGGCGAGCACAGGCGGATTGGCCAATTGCCGCTTTAGGTCCTCAAATGCTTCATCAGCAGCGGAACTCCAGATGAACTGATCCGTCTTCTTCAACATCTGATACAAAGGGATTGCCTTCTCCCCAAGGCGGCTGATAAACCGGCTTAACGCGGCAATCCGGCCTGCCAGGCGTTGAACATCATTGATACACTTCGGTTTAGCCAGGGAGGTGATGGCTGTGTTCTTCTCTGGATTAGCCTCAATTCCCCTGTTGGACACCAGAAAACCCAATAACTTGCCTGCCGGTACACCAAAGACACACTTGGCCTGATTAAGCATCATCTTGTACGTCCTCAGGTTATCAAAGGTTTCCTTCAAATCGTCAACCAGAGTCTCCTTTTCCCTGGACTTAACCACGATATCATCCACGTAAGCATGTACATTACGGCCAATCTGCTTGTGAAGACAATTTTGTACACACCGCTGATAAGTTGCCTGGGCACTCTTGAGCCCAAAGGGCATAGACACATAACAGAAGGCTCCAAAGGGAGTTATGAATGCCATCTTCTCCTGGTTCTTAACTGCCATTTTGATCTGATGATAGCCAGAATATGCATCCAAAAAATATAAACGCTCACAACCCGCCGTAGCATCAATAATTTGATCAATACAGGGGAGGGCAAAAGGATCTGCTGGACAAGCCTTATTAAGATCTGTGTAATCCACACACATGCGCCAGGTGCCGTTTTTCTTAAGGACCAGCACCGGATTGGCAAGCCACTCAGGGTGAAAAACTTCAACAATAAAGCCAGCTGCTAAGAGCCTGGCTACCTCTTCTCCAATCGCCTTGCGTCTTTCTTTGTTAAACCGGCGGAGGAATTGTTTCACCGGCTTGTATTTAGGATCCACATTAAGGGTGTGCTCAGCGAGTTGCCTCGGTACACCTAGCATGTCAGAGGGCTTCCATGCAAAAATGTCCCGATTCTCACGGATGAACTCGATGAGCATGCTTTCCTATTTCGGATCCAAGTTGGCACTGATGCTGAACTGCTTGGACGAATCGCCAGGTACGAAGTCAACAAGCTTAGTTTCTGCTGCCGATTTGAACTTCAGGGCCGGATCATGCTCCTTAGTTGGCTTCTTTAATGGAGTCATGTCCGCCGGATCAACATTTTCCTTATAATACTTCAGCTCCTCGGTGGCACAAACCGACTCTGCATAGGCCGCATCTCCTTCCACGCACTCCAAAGAAATTTTACGGCTTCCGTGAACCGTTATTGTCCCCTTGTGACCCGGCATCTTGAGCTACAAATACACATAACAGGGCCGTGCCATAAACTTGGCGTAGGCCGGTCGCCCAAACAGGGCGTGATATGGACTTTGGATTTTCACCACTTCAAACGTCAATGTTTCCGACCTGGAGTCCTAATCATCTCCAAAGGCCACTTCCAGAGCTATCTTACCAACAGGATATGCTGACTTGCCAGGTACCACACCGTGGAACACTGTATTAGACGGTTTGAGATTTTTATCTGTTAGTCCCATACGACGGAAGGTCTTATAGTACAAGATATTAATGCTGCTCCCTCCATCCATGAGCACTTTGGTGATTTTGTAACCTCCCACCTGAGGCGCCACCACCAGAGCCAACTGACCCGGATTATCAACCTGGGGAGGGTGATCCTCTCTGCTCCATATGATTGGCTGTTCAGACCAGCGTAGATAACGGGGCACGGCCGGTTCAACAGAGTTGACTGCCCGCCTCTGAACCTTCCGGTCTCGCTTGTCCAAGCTAGTGGTAAAGACATGGTACTGCCCACTATTCAATTGCTTTGGGTTTCTCTAGTAACCTGACTGTTGCTGCTGCTGGTTGTAACCACCCTGGTTGTTCTGATTATTTTGACTGTTATGTCCGCCCGGATTACCGTTAAATCCTGAACCGGAATTTCCTCCACCGTAACCCGGCCCGGATCCTGAGCCACCGCCGGAGCCGTGATCATACGGGAAAGCATTAGAATTCTTGAACTCCTGCATAATGAAGCAATCCTTCCAAAGGTGGTTTGCTGGCACCTCCTTCGTCCCATGTCTTGGACAGGGTTGGCTCAGTAGATAATTTAGGCGGTCCGGGTTAGTGTTGGGTGCCCCACTGCGATTTTTCGATTTACCCTTGCGTCGCTGGCCATTGTCCTGCGCGTTGGTATTAGCCACAAAGTCCATGTGACCATCCGTTTTACGCTTGCCTCCACCACCATTGCCTGCCCAGTGATGCTGCTGACCTTTGGAGTTGATGTTCCTCTCTCCCTTCCCTACCTTGTCATCATCAGATTCGGGATCCTTGGTACTATCAGAATCAACATACTTTACCAAAGCAGCCATGAGGGTCCCCATGTCAGTGCAATGGCGCGTCATCCATCCCAACTTCAGCTTTAGGGGCCCAAACCGGCAGTTGCCTTCTAGGGTTAAGACTGTGGTGTCAGCATTGATGCGGTCTGATGAATGCAACACTTGTGAGACCCGGCGCACCCAATGAGTCGTCAATTCTCCATCCTCCTGGACACAGGCAGCTAAGTCTACTATCGACATGGGCTTCTTACATGTATCCTTGAATTTATTGATAAACCGGGTTCGTAATTGGGTCCATGAACTGATAGAATTGGCCGATAAGCTTTTTAACCAAGTGCGGGCCGTTCCTTCAAGCATCATGGTGAAGTATTTCGCACATGCCGCATCATCCACATCCAGCATCTCCATGGCCATCTCATTGCTCTCCACCCATGTCTCTGGGGGTTGATCCGCCGTGTAATTTGGTACCTTGCGCGGGCCCTTGAAATCCTTGGGCAGGCGCACATTGCGTAAAGCGGGGACAAGGCAAGGCACCCCCAAAGAGCTAGAAGTAACACCAGGTTCGACCGAAATAGTTGGATGAACCGGCGTAAGCTGCCGAGCCTGATATTGTGCGGCTAACTCGGCCTCCCTGCGTGCTCGGGCCCGGTCCACCACTTCCTGAGCGTTATCAGCACCACCCGCCGGGTTGTTGCCGTGGGGTGCTCCACGTCGTTCATTACTTGACACTGCCGGTTCCTCCATACGCATTCTATAGCTTCGGCTTGGGCGAGGGGTCGATTGGATCCGTTCGCGGCTGTACGAGTATGCTTCCTGTTGGTCCAAAGCTGTCCTAAGAAGCTCCTTGACCCGTCGCGTCTCTATCGCCTGCGGTGAGTCACCTTCAATTGGAATGGCCTCCAGCCGTGCAGCAGCGGCGACGAGATTGTCCATTGGGTTGGAGTAGTGACCCGGAGGTGTTGAAACAGCCTGAGGTATAACGGTGTTTTGACGAGGCGGATCCATCCGACGAGGCTGAACCGGCGCACCGGTCCCAGGAGCTTCCGCCCAGTTTCCCTCCAGCGGATTACTGGTTCCTGCTCCCGGGGTGTTGAAAAGGTCTCTGGCCTCGAAAACCGGAGGCAAACGGGATTGGTACTTCCTCCTCATGACTTCATGCGACGCGTTCTGGTCCAACATGAGCCTGTAGGCTTGTGCGTCTAGAGCGGCCCGCTCTGCGGCCATCCTGGTATCCTCAGCTGCCAAGTCCGCCTTGGCCTGGGTGACCTGTTCCCTTACCTTTGCAATCTCCGCGTTGTGGACGTCCTGATCTGCCGGATTAGCTTCCGCCATAAGCACAGCCAATGCATCAAATAGCTCTGATAGAACTTGAGCCGGCGGGCGCACAGGGCCTCCTGCCCCGGCAGCCGTCGCCGCTGCTGAACCGGAGGTTGTTGCCGCAGCGGTCGAAGAATGAAGCGCTGCTTGTGTGCCAGCCATGAATATTCCAATTCGGTTGGGCAGATCAGAGGGGTCCGGAATACTATCGCCGTCGGAACAACCCCCAATCCGGCCATCTTGTAGCTGATATAGAGATTCGGTTTCTCCGGTTGATGATGACTCATCGCTGGAGTAAATGACGGTCTCGCTGCCAGATCCCGATCCATCCTCATGACCTCCTCCATGGATGACTCCCACGAAGGCACGCTTCATGGCCGGTTTAACCCGGGCAGATCGTGCACGCTGAGCTGTATCGACGAGGTCGGTGCAGATATCCGGCTCAGGGCCCGGTTCTCCGATCTTGCCGATGAAAACGTGTATGCCACCAAAGGGGACCCGGTACCCATACTCAACTGAGCCGGCCTCGGGGACCCAGCCTGCGTCGTTGATGTAAAGCTTGCCGCAACGACTCTTAGTCATCCGGCCTACGGCGTAGCCCTCGAGTCCTTCAAAGCGGCCCTCCAAGAACTTGAAACCATCGTGCGATAGCCCCACGGTTGGCGCCAACTGTCGTGGTTTTGTCACGGCAGATGTCCTAGAGAAAGGACTTAGTCGTGGAGCCATCGTGATGGGGCCTACGGCGTAGCCCTCGAGATTCATCCGGCCTACGGCGTAGCCCTCGAGATTCAATGAACCATTCACATAGGGTGCATGACCATGAAAGGTATCATTCATGTAAACAGAATAACCATTATTCTCTAACTTAAATGAATGACCGTATTTCAATGAACATGATCTAATCATATTCATGCTCAACGTAGACACGTGATAACATTTATCTAGGTTCAGTACTAATCCCGAAGGCAGATGGAGCGTGCGATGGTGATCTCATCAACTTTGGAAACACTTCCAACACACATCATCACCTCGCCCTTAGCTAGTCCCCGTTTAGTCTGTAGCTTTTGCTTCAAGTCACCAATAATAGCAACTGAACCGGTATCCAATACCCAGGTGCTACTAGGAGTACTAGTGAGGTACACATTAATAACACATATATACTTTGTTGAAGTTGCCAGCCTTCTTATCTATCATACATTTGGGGTAATTCTGCTACCAGTGACTGTTCCCCTTACAATAGAAGCACTCAGTCTCGGGTTTGGGTTCAACCTTGGGTTCCTTTACTGGAGCGGCAACTGGTTTGCCATCCATGAAGTTTCCCTTCTAGCCCTTGCCCTTCTTGAAACCAATGGTCTTGTTAAACCATCAACACTTGATGCTCCTTCTTGATTTCTACCTTTTGCGGTCTTAAGCACCGCGAACAGCTCCGGGATCAATTCCATCCCTTGCATGTCATAGTTCATCACGAAGATCTAGTAGCTTAGTGATAGTGGCTAGAGAACTCTATCAATCACTATCTTATCTCGAAGTTTAACCCCCACTTGATTTAAGTGATTGTAGCACCCAGACATTCTGAGGACATGCTTACTAGCTGAGCTATTCTCCTCCAGCTTGTTGGCAAAAGAACTTGTCAGAGGTCTCACACCTCTCAACACGGGCATGAGCCTGAAATCCCAATTTCAGCTCTTGGAACATCTCATATGTTCTATGGCGTTCAAAACGTCATTCGAATCCCGATTCTAAGCCATAAAGTATGATGCACTAAACTATCAAGTAGTCATCAGGATGTGTCTGTCAGGTGTTCACAACATCCACATACGACGTTGTAGGGGTTTGCACATCGAGCGGTGCATCAAAGATGTAAGCCTTCTATGTAGCAGTGAGGACACTCCTCGGACTACGGACCTAGTCCGCATCATTGCTTACAATATCTTTCAACTTAATCTTTCTCTAGGAACGTATTGAAACAGGGAGCTACAACGTGAGCTATTTATCTACAACATATTTGCAAAGACAATTTAGACTATGTTCATGATAATTGAGTTCATTTAATGAACTCCCACTCAGATAGACATCCCTCTAGTCATCTAAGTGAAACATGATCCGAGTCAACTAGGCCGTGTCCGATCATCACGTGAGACGGACTAGTCAACATCAGAGAACATCTTCATGTTGAACTTATCTTCTATATGACTCATGCTCGACCTTTCGGTCTTCCGTGTTCCGAGGCCATGTCTGTACATGCTAGGCTCGTCAAGTCAACCTAAGTGTATTGCGTGTGTAAATCTGGCTTACACCCGTTGTATTCGAACGTTAGAATCTATCACACCCGATCATCACGTGGTGCTTCGAAATGACGAACCTTCGCAATGGTGCACAGTTAGGGGGAACACTTTTCTTGAAATTTTAGTGAGGGATCATCTTATTTAAGCTACCGTTGTTCTAAGCAAATAAGATGTAAAACATGATAAACATCACATGCAATCAAATAGTGACATGATATGGCCAATATCATTTTGCTCCTTTTGATCTCCATCTTCGGGGCTCGATGATCATCGTTGTCACCGGCATGACACCATGATCTCCATCATCATGATCTCCATCATCGTGTATTCTTGAAGTTGTCTCATCATCTATTACTTCTACTACTATGGCTAACGCTTTAGCAATAAAGTAAAGTAATTACATGACGTTTATGTTGACACGCATGTCATAAATAAATTAAGACAACTCCTATGGCTCCTGCCGGTTGTCATACTCATCGACATGCAAGTCGTGATTCCTATTACAAGAACATGATCAATCTCATACATCACATATATCATTCATCACATCCTTTTGGCCATATCACATCACACGGCATATGCTACAAAAACAAATTAGACGTCCTCTAATTGTTGTTGCAAGTTTTTACGTGGCTGCTATAGGTTTCTAGCAAGAACGTTTCTTACCTACGCGAAAACCACAACGTGATATGCCAATTTCTATTTACCCTTCATAAGGACCCTTTTCATCGAATCCGATCCGACTAAAGTGGGAGAGACAGACACCCGCTAGCCACCTTATGCAACTAGTGCATGTCAGTCGGTGGAACCAGTCTCACGTAAGCGTACGTGTAAGGTCGGTCCGGGCCGCTTCATCCCACGATGCCGCCGAATCAAGATAAGACTAGTAACGGCAAGTAAATTGACAAAATCGACGCCCACAACTGCTTTGTGTTCTACTCGTGCATAGAAACTACGCATAGACCTAGCTCATGATGCCACTGTTGGGGATCGCAGCAGAAATTTAAAATTTTCTACGCATCACCAAGATCAATCTATGGAGTAATCTAGCAACGAGGGGAAGGAGAGTGCATCTACATACCCTTGTAGATCGCTAAGCGGAAGCATTCAAGTGAACGGGGATGATGGAGTCGTACTCGTTGTGATCCAAATCACCGATGATCCTAGTGCCGAACAGACGGCACCTCCGTGTTTAACAGACGTACAGCCCGGTGATGTCTCCTACGCCTTGATCCAGCAAGGGGAGAAGGAGAGGTTGGGGAAGACTCCATCCAGCAGCAGCATGACGGCATGGTGGTGAAGGAGGAGCGTGGTAATCCTACAGGGCTTCGCCAAGCACCGTAGGAGAAGAGGAGGATTGGGAGAGGGGGAGGGCTGCGCCAGAACTTGGGTGCGGCTGCCCTCCCACCCCCCACATATATATAGGGGCAAGGGAGAGGGGGCCCGGCCCCCTCAGATCCGATCTGAGGAGGGGGCGGCGGCCAGGGGGGTTGCCTTGCCCCCCAAGGCAAGGGGGGCGCCCCCCCTTTAGGGTTCCCCCAAACCCTAGGCGCATGGGCCCTAGGGGGGGAGGCGCCCAGCCCACTAAGGGACTGGTCCCTCTCCACATACAGCCCATAGGGCCCTCCGGGGCAGGTGGACCCTCCCGGTGGACCCCCAGAACCCCTCCGGTGGTCCCGGTACAATACCGGTAACCCCCGAATTATTCCGGTGACCGTATGATGACTTCCCATATATAAATCTTTACCTCCGGACCATTCCGGAACTCCTCGTGACGTCCAGGATCTCATCCGGGACTCCGAACAACATTCGGTAACCACATACATCTATTCCCTATAACCCTAGCGTCATCGAACCTTAAGTGTGTAGACCCTACGGGCTCGGGAGTCATGTAGACATGGCCGAGACAACTCTCCGGTCAATAACCAACAGCGGGATCTGGATACCCATGTTGGCTGCCACATGCTCCACGATGATCTCATCGAATGAACCACGATGTTAAGGATTCAATCAATCACGTATATAATTCCCTTTGTCTAGCGGTATGATACTTGTCCGAGATTCGATCGTCGGTATCCCGATACCTTGTTCAATCTTGTTACCGGCAAGTCTCTTTACTCGTTCCGTAACACATCATCCCATGATCAACTCATTGGTCACATTGTGCACATTATGATGATGTCCTACCGAGTGGGCCTAGAGATACCTCTCCGTTACACGGAGTGACAAATCCCAGTCTCGATTCGTGCCAACCCAACAGACACTTTCGGAGATACCTGTAGTGTACCTTTATAGCCACCCAGTTACGTTGTGACGTTTGGCACACCCAAAGCACTCCTACGGTATCCGGGAGTTGCACAATCTCATGGTCTAAGGAAATGATACTTGGCATTAGAAAAGGTTTAGCATACGAACTACACGATCTTGTGCTAGGCTTAGGATTGGGTCTTGTCCATCACATCATTCTCCTAATGATGTGATCCCATTATCAATGACATCCAATGTCCATGGTCAGGAAACTGTAACCATCGATTGATCAACGAGCTAGTCAACTAGAGGCTTACTAGGGACATGGTGTTGTCTATGTATCCACACATGTATCTGAGCTTCCTATCAATACAATTCTAGCATGGATAATAAAAGATTATCATGAACAATGAAATATAATAATAACTAATTTATTATAGCCTCTAGGGAATATTTCCAACAACAACGATGCTTGGCTAATGAAGATAGGTCTGAAGAGAGAAGAACCCACGAGGGTCAACAAGGATGAAAGGATCAAGAAGGCCACAGAGGATCAAGCTCTGGCAACAAAAGACATCCTTCAACTTGATCATAACCTTCTTACCCCAACTGAGATTGAAGCTTTCAAGATGATTGAGTTAGCTCGTATACAAAACAAGTATCTCACACAAGAAAATATTTTGTTGAAGGAGCACATTGTCGCACTCAAGGGCATTATTCGCAAGCTGGAGGACCTCTTACGCTCGATGTGCGATTACCCGTCACTACCACCTTCTTCACCGACAAAGGAGATATAATCACATGGGTATGGGCACTCCCCTTGGCAACTGCCAAGCTTGGGGGAGGTGCCCCGGTATCGTATCACCATCACAACTCCTATCTTTACCATTTTTCTTAGTTCAATCCTATTAGTAGTATCTTGATCAAATAGAATAAAGTTTATGGCATGATCTAGTTTTGAGTTCTGCTTTATGATCTCTCTTTGTAATCGAGTCCATGAGCTATATATAATAAAGATTAGTGTTGAGTCAAGGGCTTGATTATTTTGCCATGATCTTGGATGAATAAAAGAAAAGGAGAAAAGAATAACAAATAAAAAAAAGAGTTCATATTGATCTTATTGAGAGTAATGACTTCACATAGAAAGAGTATGATGATTAAAAGTTGTTGGGAGTTGGCAGACATAGCTTGTGTCATTGTTGCAATTAATAGGAAGTAATAAGGAAAGAGAGGTTTTCACATATAGATATATTATCATTGAAATCTTTTATGATTGGGAGCACTCATTAAAATATGACATGCTAAAGAGTTGATGTTGGACAAGGAAGACAACATAATGAGTTATGTCTTTCTTATATCTGAGATAAAGTATGTTGTCATGGATCCTCTAACTTGTTGAGCTTGCCTTTCCCCCTCATGCTAGCCAAATTCTCAGCACCAAGTAGAAATACTACTTGTGCTTCCAAATACCCTTAAACCAGTTTTGCCATGAGAGTCCACCATATCTACCTATGGATTGAGTAAGATCCTTCAAGTAAATTGTCATCGGTGCAAAGCAATAAAAAATGCTCTAAATATGTATGATTTATTGGTGAGGGAGAAATAAGCTTTATACAATCTTGTGATGTGAAGGTTCATATCACAAGGGGCAATATAAAGTGACGTTCTTTCGCATTGAGATTTTATGCATCCAACCATAAAAGCGCATGGCAACCTCTGCTTCCCTCTGCGAAGGGCCTATCTTTTATCATTATCCTCTACCTTATGCAAGAGTCACGGTGATCTTCACCTTTCCTTTTTTATTTTATCCTTTGACAAGCTTAGCATGTTGGAAAGAACATGATATATATATCTAATTGGATGTAGGGGAGCATGAACCATTATTGTTGACATTACCCTTGAGGTAAAAGGTTGTGGGGCAAAACTATAAGCCCCTATCTTTCTCTGTGTCCGATTAAAACTCCGTAACCACAAGTATTGCGTGAGTGTTAGCAATTATGGAGGACTAAATGGTGGTTGAGTATGTGGACTTGCTTTTTAGCTCTGACATAGAATCTTTCCGATATTATGATAAATTGCAATTGCTTCAATGACTGAGATTATAGTTTGTCGGAGCCCAATAAGATTTATGATTTATACTTTTGCATTGTGAATAGATCATCACTTGAACAAAAGTAATCATATGACAAAATCTATATAAGTTGATGTTATGAGAATAATCATGATGCCTTCATGTCTGTATTTTATTTTTATCGATGCCTCTACCTCTAAACATGAGGACATATTTATTGTTATCAGCTTTTCGCTTGAGGACAAGCGAGGTGTAAGCTTGGGGGAGTTGATACGTCCATTTTGCATCATGCTTTTATATCAATATTTATTGCATTATGGACTGTTATTTCACTTATGTCACAATACTTATGGCTATTCTCTCTTATTTTACAAGGTTTACATAAGGAGGGAGAATGCCGGCAGCTGGAATTCTGGGCTGGAAAAGGAGCAAATATTAGAGACCTATTCTGCGCAACTCCAAAAGTCCTGAAACTCCACGGAACATCTTAAAATAAATAAAGAAAAATCCTCGCCAAAGATGAAGGCCAGGGGGCCCACAACCTTCTCACGAGGGTGGGGGGCGCGCCCCCTAGGGCGCGCCGCCCTACCTCGTGGCCCCCCTGGTGGCTCTCCGACGTCCATCTTCTCCTATATGAAGTCTTTCGATGAGAAAAAAATAGGGAGGAACTTTTCGGGACGAGACTCCGCTGCCACGAGGTGGAACCTTGGCGGATCCAATCTAGAGCTCCGGCAGAGCTGTTCTGCCGGGGATACTTCCGTCCCAGAGGCGGAAATCATCACCAATGCTCCTCTCATTGGGAGAGGGAAATCTCCATCAACATCTTCACCAGCACCATCACATCTCCAAACCCTAGTTCATCTCTTGTATCCAATTCTTGTCTCAAAGTCCGTGATTGGTGCTAGTAGGTTGCTAGTAGTGTTGATTACACCTTGTAGTTGATGCTAGTTGGTTTATTTGGTGGAAGATCATATGTTTAGATCCTATATGCATATTATTACCCCTCTGATTATGAACATGAATATGCTTTGTGAGTAATTATGTTTGTTCCTGAGGACAAGGGAGAAGTCTTGCTATTAGTAGTCATGTGAATTTGGTATTCGTTTGATATTTTGATAAGATGTATGTTGTCTAGCCTCTAGTGGTGTTATGTGAACGTCGACTACATAACACTTCACCATTATTTGGGCCTAGAGGAAGGCATTGGGAAGTAATAAGTAGATGATGGGTTGCTAGAGTGACAGAAGCTTAAACCCTAGTTTATGCGTTGCTTCGTAAGGGGCTGATTTGGACCCACTTGTTTCATGCTATGGTTAGGTTTACCTTAATACTTTTGTTGTAGTTGCGGATGCTTGCAATAGAGGTTAATCATAAGTGGTATGCTTGTTCAAGTAAGAATAGCACCCAAGCACTGGTCCACCCACATATCAAATTATCAAAGTATCGAATGCGAATCATATGAACATGATGAAAACTAGCTTGACGATATTCCCATGTGTCCTCGGGAGCGCTTTTCCTATTATAAGAGTTTGTTCTAGCTTGTCCTTTGCTACAAAAAGGATTGGGCCACCTTGCTGCACTTTATTTACTTTTATTACTTGTTGCTCGTTACAATTTATCCTATCACAAAACTATCTGTTACCACTTATTTCAGTACTTGCAAAGAATACCTTGCTGAAAACCGCTTATCATTTCCTTCTGCTCCTCTTTGGGTTCGACACTCTTACTTATCGAAAGGACTACGATAGATCCCCTATACTTGTGGGTCATCACGGCCCACCTTCAACATCAACAACACAAGACCCTCGCGAGGGGCCAAGCCTCACGAGGCGGATGACGCCAAGACCTCCAGAAGGAGCGGCCTCCTTAGGCTGGCTCTTGAGGAGCAGAGATTTCTATGCAAGCCCTCACCTCATGAGGTTCGGATGATGTGAGCAATGACGACCAAGGCCAGGCGGGCACCAGTGGGCGTAGTACAACAGGTTTCCTCTTTGGAGCTAAAGAGGCAAGCGCAGGCGCGGAGTCCCGAGGAATCAACCAAAGTTTTCCATTTCCATGCAACAAGACCAAGACCACCAGGACAATAGGATGGAGGTCATCGCCGAGCCCACCACAGCGTCACGCCCAGAGACTTTGGAGGTGAAGACTACCTTTCATCAGGATAAGATGTAGTAGTGGTCTCCCTTTGAATTTGGACATTGTGGGATCCCTTCCCGCCTTCATTTGGGGGGAATAGGACCAAGGACACTATAAATATAGCCTAGCCACCACCATAGAAGGGGAAGGATCATTCAGACCGTACTCTCCCTCACCAGCACAAGAACACACCTGCTGAGGTTGTTCTCCCACTGTACTAGTTCATCCTCAGCCCACCTCGAGGCGAATCCACCACAAAGCAGGAGTAGGGTATTACACCGCAAGGTGGCCCGAAGCTGGGTAAATTGCCATGTTTCATTTCCTTCAAGTTCATCGAGCTAGGTCGTGAGATCGACGAGTAGGAAGACAGGGGAAGTTGAGTTCTTCGCACGCACCCCAGAGTTCGAATCTATCCAGGGTCTGTGGAGTCCCGAATCCCACAATATCTATGTTCTAGATCCGATCTTGCAAGTCATATTCACATATTACGTGTTATGATCCTCAAACCCCAGTGTGATAGTAATTGGGATACTTTCCGATGATGACCGCAGTTTGAGGAGTTCATGTATTCACTAGGTGTTAATGCTTTGTTCAGGTTCTCATAATATCCCTTAGTTTCTCTATGGACCCCGCTGCCACGGGAGGGTAGGACAAAAGATGGCATACAAGTTCTTTCCATAAGCACGTATGACTATTTACGGAATACATGCCTACATTATATTTATGAACTGGAGCTAGTTTTGTATCGCCCTAGGTTATGACTGTTATATGATGAATATCATCCAGGGAATCCATCGATCTAATGTCTACGAATTTCCTTCATATTGTTCTTGTTAAGTTACTACTGATGTTGTTACTATTACAAGTGCTACAAAATCATTGCTATCACTGTTACCATTACTATTATTTTTACCACTACTATCAAAACTATCATACTACTGTGCTACTGATAACTGTGCTGCAGATATTTAATCTCCAGGTGTGGTTGAATTGACAACTCAACTGCTAACACTTACAAATATTCTTTGGCTCCCCTTGTGTCGAATAAATAAATTTGGATTGAATATTGTACCATCAAAAATTGTTGTGATACCCTATACTTGTGGGTTATCATAGATGGCCTCCACGAAACCTGGCTGCAGCAACCGTGAGGTTTGAAAGTGGAATCTCTTCGGCCTCAATGGTGACCCCTCCCCTGACAAGGTTTTATCGTCATCTGTGTCTTGCATTTCTGGATAGGTGCCGTGGGCATCTTGAACACCGACCCCAAAATTGGACACCGCATTTGTCAATGGACCGGGGGACCACTCCATGGATATAGATGCATAAACCGGCCTTCCAACCGTAACCGCATAAATTTCAAAATGGATTTCAACTAACCGAATGAATTATATGCAAACCTGATAATTTTCATTTAAACCGGAGCGCATTCATTACATTTCGGACATTTTTCATTAAAAAAGCGACCAGACCTAAACCTAGCCTATGGAAGCACCCGCCACCCATGTCCTTGTAATTTTATTCTAGCAACCACGTCCTCCATCTCGTCGTCTCCTTGAGCGGCAGGGTAAGACCGATGAGGTGAAGGTACGGTCGTGGGTGAGGAACAAAAGAACATGGGAGATGAACTTGTCCATTTGGGACTCGAGGATCTGTAGCCGTCTATGCTCTACTCCTTCTTGTAGGAGTCTATGACTACCTGTCGCCGGCTGATGTTAGATTGATGATGGATGTGGATGGGCCGACACAGTCCTCCTACCACAGACCCACCCGAAAGTTCGAGGGCAGCGCATAGGACATGCAGCTGGGGGCATTCTCTTCCTCGATTGCAAGCGTAGCCAACATTGCCTCTGCGTTTCTTCTGCACCGTCTATGTGTTGCGATTTGCGGAGTGAGCACGTGGGACCTTGTAGAGCGTCCGATGCTTAGCGACGAAGTTGGGGTTCACCGTGGATATGACCTCCATGGCTTCCTCGCTCGTCAGCACACCGTAGATTTTGCTCTCCGCGAGCCGGTGTTGCTGGAGGAGGAACGGATTGTACCGCTACTCCTCCTATGCCTGCAGGAACACTGACATAGGTGGTGATGAGCTCCTCCACCATGGCGGCATTGAAGTGTGCCCGCGCATGCTTGATGGTAAAGTCGGCATGCACCAATGCGGCCCGAGCGCCGAGTCGTTGTCGGAGCCCATCTCCCGATGAGTTCAAAATGTATGGTGTGTTTATGGTTATTTCGTGCCTATGCCATATGCTTTGTGGAATTTTACCATGTTAGCACACTACTTGTCGAGGTTACAAATATGGGTCAACCCAAGTATATGAATGGCCCATGACTAGTACAAAATATGATCCATCACGCAATGGGCTATGGGGCTTAAATGCCAGCCAGTTAGATACCATTCAGTGGGAGGAGACGTTTCCGTCGATAACAAGGCACCTACGGTGACTTCGTAAATCTCAAGATGATATGCCATCTCAGTCTTTCGGAGGTGCTCATAAAGATAGGGTGTGTGTATGCGTTTATAGGGATGAGTGTATGCGCGTGTATATAAGCGCTTGTCTCTGTATTGATGTTCAGAAAAAAGATACAATGAGGATGGCTTGGTTCCGCACTAAATCCCAGTAGTTCGTTGTCGGGCCAGCCGACTGTCGAATGCACATCACTCGGCCGAACACGAAGGGAGCAGTAGGCTAGGCCTTCCATCGGCGGCTGCCTAGGATACCTCTCAGCCAACATGCCTTAATGATGGTAGTTACCAAACAGTGACATAATCCAGTGAAATACAACAGTTAGTATTAGTAAATGCCATAAAATAGCCGGCCGCACCTAAGGCCATGTATAACATTAGTACCAGCCCATCATGTACCCCTACCTGGCGCACACTATATAAGACAGGAGGGAATCCTTGGACTGAAGATTAAATCTGCACACTTTGTACCTTACGCCAAGAGTTAAAAGCACCACAGATGTAGGGTATTACCTTCACCGCAGGAGGCCCGAACCTGTATATTTCCTTTAGTGTACTCCCAACCACACCGTTCGGTAGATACAATTGTCTCTACATTCTCACCTATTTAGTATTGTCTTTTTTAGGGTTGCCCACCTAGTATTGTCAGGATTATATCCATGATACTACTTTTTCTCGGTTTTCCCCGGGAATGTCTTTTTCCATGAATGTGATACTATGGAAGGAACTGTTGGAAATTATGATGGAATCACGTCAATTTACGTGATCATTACTTGCCATAAAAATAATAGAGCATTTGAAGGAAGTTGGGACTTGCACAACCCTACGTACCATTATTGATAACCCACAACTATAGGGGATCGTTTGTAACCTTTTTCAATATGTAAGAGCGTCAAATCCAATGAGAAGCTAAAGGGCGATGTTATTCGATATTCAATGTTGTTAGTAGTTTCTGGCTGGCACCCGTGGATGGTCCATTATAGTAGCTGCATTCATCGGTTGTGAACGGTGCTAGTTTTGAACAGTGAGAAGCGTTTCCGTTCCGTGCAAATGCTGCCGGTATTTTGTCAAAATAGTTGTCGCGTTCGCTTTTGCTCAAACGCTGCTAATAGGAAAATCCTATAATTGGTTTTTGTAGAAGTGGGTGTTGGTTTCAATTCTGAAAAGCTTGCATCAATACGAGGCACATTTGATGTGGTGACATGTGTACATGCATGCATAGAGTATCACTTCGACAAGGTGACTTTTGTATAGTTAAGAATCAAAGTCTTCATGTGGTTTGTTCACAAGGAGGTGATTCTAACTAAGGATAACTTGGCAAAGCGTAATAGATAGGGAGTGAAAGATGTTGCTGTTGCATCAAGATGAAACTATTGAACACCTCTTTCTCGACTGCTCGATGGCCAGAATTCTATGTCGCTCAATTCATATAGCCTTTAACATTACCCCTCCAAATAGCATTCATACGATGTTTGGGACCTGACTAAATCACTAGTAGAAAACAGAGCTTTGGTCCAGGCCGGGTCAGCCCATTAGTCCCGGTTCAGTCCAGAACCGGGACCAATGCGGGCATTGGTCCCGGTTCGTGAGCCCAGGGGGCCGGCCGGGCCATGTGGGCCATTGGTACCGGTTCATCTGGACCTTTTGGTCCCGGTTGGTGGGATGAACCGGGACCAATGGGCCTCGCTCCTGGCCCACCACCATTGGTCCCGGTTGGTGGCTTGAACCGGGACCAAAGGCTCCCCTTTAGTCCCGGTTCATGTCACCAACCGGGACCAATGAAGTGCCTATATATACCCATCGCGTGAGAGCAGAGCACACTGCTCTGTTTTTTTCTGGCCGAGGGGGAGAGGGCTTGGTGGTGCTCTAGCTCACCTCCTATGCACACAAGGTGTTCGATGGAATGCCCGAGCCACACTACTTAAGATTTCTCCTCTCCAAGCTCGACCTCCAAGCTCCATTTTCCATAATATTTGTCTAGGTTTAGCGGTCCGTCACGCCCCGTCCCCGTCTTCACCGCCGTTGATCACCCGCGCCGAGCTCATCCCCGGCACCACCGTGGTGAGCCTCTTGTTCTTATCTTCTATCTGAAAGGAAAAATATTCTTACTTGTATGTTTACATAGATACTTGTATTATTTTCTTACTTTTATTATTGCATCTTATATAGTGCGATGGTTTTGGTATCCCCCCCCGTCGGCCCTCCTCCTGTCTATGATTCGGATGTGGTATATATATTATCTTTATAACTATTGGTTCATTTATTGTTTATAAAAATTATGCCAACCAACGTGACATAGATTTTATTTATGTAGGATGTATGTGAATTGGAAATGCCAACCGACCTTATTGTCGAGAGGTTAAATTTAGTTGAAGAAGAAAACAATTTGTTGAAGGAAAAAATAAAAAAAATTAAGGAGGAGAAGATGATATTGGAGTTGCATGTTGCGGATGTCGTCGATGATCACAAGATCAAGATGGATGCAATGCGCTTGAAGATTAGAAAGATTAGAAAATATGCCATTCATACCGAGGCTTGGTATCATTATGCCGTTGGATCAATTGTTACCTTGGTTGCGATTATGATCGCATTTGTTTTCACATTGAAATGTTTTACATAGTTTCAATGTATGGTTTAATTAATTAGATGCTCTGGAGAGCTATATGTCGTTAGATGAGAACTATGTATGCACTTTGGTTTTAATGTGATGATGAACTTCTATTAATTTGGACACTTAATTATATATAATGCACGCAGATGAACCGGCAATGGATGTACGGTGACAGACACACCTGCGAGTACATTAAGGGCGTGCATGAGTTTCTCGATGCGGCTGAGGCAAACAAGCAGAATGGTTTTATGTGTTGTCCATGCATTGAATGTGGGAATACGAGGTCTTACTCTAACCGGAAAATCCTTCACTCCCACCTGCTTTACAAGGGTTTCATGCCACACTATAATGTTTGGACGAGGCACGGAGAAATAGGGGTTATGATGGAAGACGGCGAAGAAGAAGAGTACGATGACAACTATGTGCCCCCTGAATACGGTGATGCTGCAACAGGGGGAGCTGGTGAAGATCAAGAGGAACCAGACGATGTGCCCAATGATGCTGCAACGGGTGAAGCTGCTGAAGATCAAGAGGAACTAGATGATGTGCCCGATGATGATGGTCTCCGCTGGGTCATTGTCGATGCAAGGACGCAATGCGAAATTCAAAAGGAGAAGCTGAAGTTCGATTGCATGTTAGAGGATGACAAAAAAGGGTTGTACCCCAATTGCGAAGATGGCAACACAAAGCTCGGTACCGTACTGGAATTGCTGCAGTGGAAGACAGAGAATGTTGTGGCTGACAAAGGATTTGAGAAGGTACTGAAAATATTGAAGAAGAAGCTTCCAAAGGATAAAGAATTGCCCGACAGTACATACGCAGCAAAGAAGGTCGTATGCCCTCTAGGATTGGAGGTGGAGAAGATACATGCATGCCCTAATGACTGCATCCTCTACCGCGGTGCATACAAGGATCTGAACGCATGCCCGGTATGCGGTGCATTGCGGTATAAGATCAGACGAGATGACCCTGGTGATGTTGACGGCGAGCCCCCTAGGAAGAGGGTTCCTGCGAAGGTGATGTGGTATGCTCCTATAATACCACGGTTGAAACGTCTGTTCAGAAACGAAGAGCATGCCAAGTTGATGCGATGGCACAGTGAGAACCGAAAGAAAGATGGGAAGTTGAGAGCACCCGCTGACGGGTCGCAGTGGAGAAAAATCGAGAGAAAGTACTGGGATGAGTTTGCAAAGGACCCAAGGAATGTATGGTTTGCTTTAAGCGCGGATGGCATTAATCCTTTCGGGGAGCAGAGCAGCAATCACAGCACTTGGCCCGTGACTCTATGTATGTATAACCTTCCTCCTTGGATGTGTATGAAGCGGAAGTTCATTATGATGCCACTTCTCATCCAAGGCCCTAAGCAACCCGGCAACGACATTCACTACACCACGACACTTTTTTCCCTACTGACGTGTGTTGGCAAAAGTGACTTTCGCCGACCGACAGTTGGTTGGAAAAATTTCTAAGTGACAGTTGGTTGGGAAAACTTTCGTACACTGAGAGCTAGTCGGTCGGGAATACATAAGTCTTTGCTATCGAATGGTCGGCTGGGAAAGATCGTATCCCCATCTAGCGATCGGTCGACAAATATTGCCGACCAATAGCAGGTGGTAGATGGGCCTGCGTGTGCAGTCGAAAACTTTTAGCGCGGCCCGGCCCATGAATTGTCTCAAAACCTAACACTGCATAAGGTGCCTCACTCAATCCCCTTTCCCCCTCGTCTCGATCCACCCCTCTCTCTCTCTTGCACGCTGCCGCCTAGGGTTCCGATTCACACCGCCCGCCACCTAGGGTTCCGATTCACGCCGCCGCCGCCGCCGAGGGCCATCGGAGGGGCCGTCCCTCCTTCCACCACCAGCCACCCCAGTCGCGAGCGTGTGACCCTACTTTCACTGGTCACCGAGTGAGGCCACCTTGCCCGCTCCCTCCCATGGCGCCACTGCCCCAACCCATGCCCAACTCCCTCTTCCCTACTTTCCATGGCAGCAGATCTGAGGCGGGGGGGGGGGGGGGGGGGGGGGGTAGGGGGGACAAGGGCTCTTTGGTCCCGGTGGTCTGAAGCGAGGCACGCGGCCTCTGCTCCCTCTGCATCCAGCGAACTAGCCACTAGGAACATGGCAACAACGACATGGGTAAGATCTTCCTCCCTCATATGGTCTCCCTCCTCCCCTCTCTGCCTGTATTGTACATATTTTAACCCCTGGCGATGGACCCAGGCACCACATAGGCCCAACAATTTTATCTTAAAAAACTAGCTCTTCTTTGATTCATAAGTTCTGCTATGGGCAGCAGTTTTTCCTTCTTTCAGCATGTTGACTATTCTATATGTACTTTACCTGTGTGAATCCTTCGTTTCAGACCTAAAATATTTCCTCATAATGAATAATTTGTGCCATGTGAATAATTGCCGATATCCTCTGTAGAAACGCCCAATTTGAAGCGGGTTCGCTGAGAATATTGATTACCATCTAAACATACTGGTGTCACATTTCAAGATTGATCTGTTATGGAATGCCATTTAGTGGGCGTATGTCAGCTTATAATATTACAAATACATGAAACATTTCTCATCTTGTTATTGTACTTAGCTTTCCACTGGTGACATGAAGAAGAAGGCCGTTCACAAGACCATGGCCACTAGTGACAAAAGGCTTCAAAGGACCTTGAAAAGGGTAGGAGTGAACACCGTTCTTGGTATCGAAGATTTCAACATTGTCAAGGATGACGTAGTTATCCAGTTTTGAATTCAGAAGGTGAAATATTTACATGTTAAACCATTACTTCTACAGAACTGAGGATCCACTTACATATTTCTTCTAACATTGGTGATTCTTGATTTCCCCCAGTGCAAGAATGCATCACTTCAAATACCTGGGTTGTTAGTGGAACACCACAGACTAAAAGTAAGTCTTTCTTCAGAATTTCATGGCTTAATTGCTTCATCAAGTAGCTTGCTTTTTCTGGAGCAACATAAATATCTTTAAGATATGTCAAACAACTTTCTTGTGTTATGAATGGAGTGTAGATTCATCCATATCATTATAGCTTATCTGAATGACATAAATATGGTGTGTGTACAGGTTCAGCAAATATGACTATCTTTTTTTCATAGCAAACAAGTGGGAATCCTAGGTTGTAGTTGGATCTCTTAAGTTGGCTGCTGTTATTCTTGTTATTTGCACGAAAACTAGTGGAGGTACCCGCGCATTTGCGTGCTAGACTCAATATATATTGTTTAGTATCATATTAGTTTTCCTCAAAGTATGGCCAGAGTCAGTGCATATCGGTACTATTTTGTCTTCAAGACATCTTGTCATCTGATGAACTACCATTGAAAAGTTGTCGTTTGGAAATATAACAAAATAGTAATTCTTGTGGAACTATTTTGTCAAGAATGAAATCTAACTATTAATATCACACATGATCATACTAATCTCTTCATCCACCCACCTTCTTGAAATGTCTATTTCTGTTGGTTGTATATACTACATAGGTGATAATTTGTAGACCATCTTATTCTGAAACCTATGTAGATTGACAGGAAATGCAATAATTGATATTATACAAAATTTCCAAATATTCTTGTCTTTCTAATCATGCCTTTTTACAAAGATTTATAACATTTAGCACTACTATTCAGTACAATCCTACTCATGTTAATGCCTTTCCATATATTTCTATTTCAGAGCCCCAACCTTCATTTGGATCACTAGAAAAACACATGCATGATGACATATGCTCATTGATATTGGTCCATCATTACATATCAAAATGTGTTTTATTTTGAAAAAATTACCCTTAATTATTAAGTTAAATTCCATTCATTATCATAAGAATGCAAATTTTCATTGCATGTGCACCTTTATCTATAAATATTGTTGCAAAATTTCCTCTCTTTTAAATTAGAAATGGTTTACTTTTAATCCAAATAAGACATATACTAACAAAGAAAAGATGATGAGGTTGCTTATTTGTGGACACAAATGACTATGTCATCACATGCAATAGAGTTGGAACTCCTCTATGCATTCAGTGAACCGGACTGCTCTGGATCTATATGCAATATATTTGTATAGAGCTTGCCGAAGTAAGAAAGACGTCACAGGGTGCCCAAAAAAATGCCATTGCACATTGGCACTTAGCAGTCAAGCAAATATTACTCATATATATGATTGCCTAGACGTGTGGCGCCTGATGAGTTTTTGTACCCGAATCGGTGTGTGTGCGCGCTCGTGGTGAATTAGTAGTTTGAGCCTTCTTATCACTTTCTCCTACTCAGATATATCATTTTCTCACCTAGTTTACTTAGGCGGTGCCCTTATACTATTTTTTGTGGCAAAATGTTCCTCTATGGCATCTCTTTTCCGCCGCTATAAGCTATTCTAATACATGTGTATGACTGATAATTATTATTTTTTCCTTTCCTGGAAATTCGTTTAGGGGGCACATGCTCTAGTGAATGCCACTTGACGAACATCATCAGTTATTGGTTTTGGATTATGTACATCGTTTTGTGTCTGTCATCTGCATGACCATGCATTTATCTAAGTAAAACATGCATGTTGAAATCTGTGATATGACTGCATGATAACAAAAGGGATGAAGATCAAATAATACTTTGTTCTACGTTATTAAGTTTGTATAGTCCTAGTTGTAGTACCTAGCAGGCAATAGCTGCTGTATGCTCATATTTCAACTAATTCAGGAAAGCATAGCATAGCAGGCAATAGCTATTGTATCTGTATAGTTGTAGTTGAACATAGCATTCAAGTTTACTACTGTTGGCAAACAATCATTGTTTACTTATATCATGATAAATGTTTATTATTCATGGGCCCTCTAGTGCAAGTGGGAGACTGAAGGAAATATGCCCTAGAGGCAATAATAAAGTTATTATTTATTTCCTTATATCATGATAAATGTTTATTATTCATGCTAGAATTGTATTAACCGGAAACATAATACATGTGTGAATACATAGACAAACAGAATGTCACTAGTATGCCTCTACTTGACTAGCTCGTTAATCAAAGATGGTTATGTTTCCTAACCATGGACAAAGAGTTGTTATTTGATTAACGGGATCACATCATTAGGTGAATGATCTGATTGACATGACCCATTCCATTAGCTTAGCACCCGATTGTTTAGTATGTTGCTATTGCTTTCTTCATGACTTATACATATTCCTATGACTATGAGATTATGCAACTCCCGTTTGCCGGAGGAACACTTTGTGTGCTACCAAACGTCACAACGTAAATGGGTGATTATAAAGGTGCTCTACAGGTGTCTCCAAAGGTACATGTTGGGTTGGCGTATTTTGAGATTAGGATTTGTCACTCCGAATGTCGGAGAGGTATCTCTGGGCCCTCTCGATAATGCACATCACATAAGCCTTGCAAGCATTACAACTAATGAGTTAGTTGCAAGATGATGTATTACGAAACGAGTAAAGAGACTTGTCGGTAACGAGATTGAACTAGGTATTGAGATACCGACGATCGAATCTCGGGCAAGTAACATACCGATGACAAAGGGAACAACGTATGTTGTTATGCGGTCTGACCGATAAAGATCTTTGTAGAATATGTGGGAGCCAATATGAGCATCCAGGTTCCGCTATTGGTTATTGACCGGAGACGTGTCTCGGTCATGTCTACATTGTTCTCGAACCCGTAGGGTCCGCACGCTTAAGGTTTTGATGACAGTTATATTATGAGTTTATGCATTTTGATGTACCGAAGTTTGTTCGGAGTCCCGGATGTGATCACGGACATGACGAGGAGTCTCAAAATGGTCGAGACATGAAGATTGATATATTGGAAGCCTATATTTGGATATCGGAAGTGTTCCGGGTGAAATCGGGATTTTATCGGAGTACCGGGAGGTTACCGGAATCCCCCGGGAAGTATATGGGCCTTAGTGGAAGAGAGGAGAGGTGGCCAGGGCTGGGCCGCGCGCCCCTCCCCCCTAGTCCGAATAGGACAAGGAGAGGGGGGCGGCGCTCCCCTTCCTTCTCTCTCTCCTCCTTCCCCCTTCCCGAATCCTATTCCAACTAGGAAAGGGGGGGAATCCTACTCCCGGTGGGAGTAGGACTCCTCCTGGCGTGCCCTCCTCCTGGCCGGCCGCACCTCCCCCCTTGATCCTTTATATACGGAGGCAGGGGGCACCCCATAGACACAAGTTGATCCACGTGATCATATTCTTAGCCGTGTGCGGTGCCCCCTTCCACCATAATCCTCGATAATATTGTAGCGGTGCTTAGGCGAAGCCCTACGATGGTAGTACATCAAGATCGTCACCACGCCGTTGTGCTGATGGAACTCTTCCCTGACACTTTGCTGGATCGGAGTCCGGGGATCGTCATTGAGCTGAACGTGTGCTAAAACTCGGAGGTGCCGTAGTTTCGGTGCTTGATCGGTTGGGCCGTGAAGACGTACGACTACATCAACCGCGTTGTGCTAACGCTTCCGCTGTCGGTCTACAAGGGTACGTAGATCACACTCTCCCCTCTCGTTGCTATGCATCACCATGATCTTGCGTGTGCGTAGGAATTTTTTTGAAATTACTACGTTCCCCAACAAAACCTCGGCACTCTTGAATAGCACCCTCCAGGCATCTTCGTGAGTTGTGTCGATGAGCCTGTTCAGAGTTCGGTGCTGTGCCAGGTCGAACTCCCACAAGTTGAAGGCCCGTTGTTGGCACGGGAGGATCCGGCGGTTGAGCATGACCTGGACTACGTTGACAAGTTTGAGCTTCTTGTTCACCATGTTTTCAATACATGTTTGGAGTCCGGTCAGCTCTCCTGAACTACCCCAGGACAGGCCCTTCTCTTGCCAGGAGGTGAGCCGTGTGGGGAAGCCAGATCAGAACTCGGGGGCCGCTACCCATTTAGGGTCACGCGGCTCGGTGATGTAGAACCACCCCGATTGCCACCCCTTTATGGTCTCCCCGAAGGAGCCCTCGAGCCATGTGACGTTGGGCATCTTGCCCACCATGGCGCCTCCGCACTCCGCCTGGCGGCCGCTCACTATCTTCAGCTTGACATGGAAAGTCTTTAGCCATAAGCCGAAGTGGGGCTTGATGCGGAGGAAGGCATCACATCCAACGATAAACGCCAATATGTTGAGGATGAAGTTCGGGGCCAGATCATGGAAATCCAGGCCATAGTAGAACATGAGCCCCCGGACGAATGGGTGGAGAGGGAATCCCAGTCCGCGGAGGAAATGGGTAAGGAACACTACCCTCTCATGGGGCCTGGGGGTGGGGATGAGCTGCCCCTCTTCAGGGAGCCGATGCGCGATGTCGTCGGGCAGGTATCCGGCTCTCCTCAGCTTCTTGATGTGTCCCTCCGTGACGGAGGAGACCATCCACCTGCCTCCCGCTCCGGACATGGTTGGAGAAGGTCGATGTGGGAAATGCGAACTTGGGCACTGGAGCTCGAGTGTGCGAAAATGGATGAGCAAAGGAGGAAGAAGGCGTGGATGAAAAGGTAAATCCTTATCCCTTTATATGGGCGGACGAAACTATGCGTCCCCACTAGTCTGGTAAAACTCGCTTATCCCCCAAGCGCCGTAATCGATGGAGCGGTTGCACTACTAGGGAAAACCCTAGTGGTAGCGCGGGTTTTCAGACTATCAGCAGCGCGGGTGGCCGCGCTACCAATAAGGCGCTACAGCTAACTCTTAGTAGTAGCGCTATATGTACCCGCGCTACTACTATTGACTATAGCAGCAGCGCTTTTACAGAACGCGTTACTATTAGTTAGCTATAGCGATTTCCTAGCCCCGCGCTACTGCTATATCTTTCATCATTTCAACCCCGTTTCATCTTCAATAAACTATAATTTCGAGATACTAGGTACTACTAGATATCAATTTCATAAAGCCATAAAGAATTATAGGTACTAGGTAGTATTCCCTCGGTTCCAAATTAATCGTTGTGGTTTTAGTTCAAATTTGAACTAAAACCACGACGAGTAATTTGAAATGGAGGGAGTACTAGATAACAATTGCGTATATACTCAACATGCATCCTCAAGCCGTACTAGGTGATATCGACGATGATCATCATATGTAGTTTTAGATGATATCGACGACGATCATCATATGTAGTTCTACATGTTATCGACGACAATCATCATATGTAGTTCTAGATGATATAGCCACACACACATATGTAGTTCTAGATGATATCGACGACGATCATCATCCTCAAGCCTGGGCGGCGGGTGTTCCTGATAGTAATTAGGATGTCCTGTCCAACACGAAGATTCTTGCCAACGAGGAATCTCTTCCACCCAACCGAGTTTAAGTGTGTGCGACCATCGTCTGTGTTCATGTGGTAAGTACAGGTGGTGACGGAGCCCCTTGCGGTAAGGCGTAGTCCAGCTGAGCCTTCTTCATCAGGCTCGATACCACAACTCGCAGATAGGTTCTTTGGCAATTTCTGAATAAGAAAAACATATCAATTAATAAATAGCTTCGCACATATTCTTACAAATATATTTCTATTAAGTCTATATTTCTACACTATCAAAAGACACAGTACTACGCATTTGTACTATTTAATCATGAATTCTACTAATAAGTATATATGGATTATTTACTAGATTCCACATAGCATATCATTGACTAGATTCCACATAGCATATCATTGGACTCTACACTAAGCATATCATCAACTTACTACAGTCAGTATAACATACCATTTCATGCCGATCGACCATGGTACTTGTCAGGCGGGTCACGAATGGCACCCCGACAAAGTCATCACGTGGCGGAATTATGTCCCATAGGTTGCGCACCTCCTCCTCGCTCAGCCTCATTCTTTGAGCTACGATGGCTTCATGAAGTGGGTTCTCATCATCTTCATCATCTTCATCATCTTCGTCATCTTCATCATCTTCGTCATCTTCATCATCTTCCACCAGGTTGAGATAAATGATAGCCAGCTTGGGTCTTTCTGCTCTGAAGGAGAACCTGATCAACTCTCCACCAGTAAGACACATGTGGGCGACGAAACGGGCCCATCCATCTCCTCCAATCTGCGACATATTGCTTCCTTTCTCGACCTCCATAGTGTACGGCCCCCCAGGAGCCTCAAATGTCACAGTGTCTCCTGTCAGCTTGTTGAATTTCAACCTCAAATTGCATGGGACGATCTGTGTAAAAAAAGCAAAATGACACAATGCAGTAATGTCAACACTAAAAATAAAATAGTTGTTACATTTCATCTAATTTCTTATCGCCACATGACGAAAACTCGGCTGGAAGTAGATGCCGAACAGCTTGCCAGTTGCAAGGCTGATGTCGCACCTTGACTTGCACAGTCGACATAGTGGTGGTGGTGGCGGCGCCATTTTCCCAAAGCAACATGAGCAAAGGATTAACGATCCACTTCACAGGAAAGAAAAACAGTAGCATGTGATTTTCACTAAATTGGCACCTACATTTTGCCAAAAAATAACTTATTACAAAAAAACAAAAACATCTACATATCCATGTACATAAAAAATAACAATAAAATGGTGCATACTAAATCAACTAGCCTACTAAATCAACTAAATCAACTAGCCTACTAAATCAACTAAATCAAAATGTTCTAAATCAACTAGCCTACTAAATCTACTAAATCAAAATGTTCTAAATCAACTAAATCAACTAGCCTACTAAATCAACTAAATCAAAATGTTGCATATGAACTAGCCTACTAAATCAAAATGTAGCAGGGAGGAGGGAGAAGGAGGGGCGACTCGAGGAGGGAGAAGAGAGTAGGACAGAGGAGGAAGGCGGAGCGAGGAGGGGCCGGCCGGCGGCGAGTCGAGGGAGGACGGAGGAGGAGGACGGTACCGACTCCAGCGAGGGGGAGGAGTTGACGGCGGCACAGAGGGAAGAAGGGTAGGCGACAACGGCTGGCCGGGGCGACGGCGGCCGGCGGGGGAGGACCGGCTCTCGGGGGGGTTGAGGGGGAGTGAGTCTGAGTGTGTGAGTGTGGATCGCGGAGAGGAGCATACGTGGGGGGTGGAGATAGCTAGTTTTAGCAGTAGCGCTCTAAAGGCAAAGGCGCTAATGCTGAACTAGCTATCAGTAGCGTGGTCCCAGTAAACGCGCTACTGCTAGAACTAGCTTTGCGGCGGGGTCGTGGGAATTATAGCAGTAGTGCGTCTTAGAGGAGGCGCACTACTGATATGTCTATTTCAGCAGCGCATATTGACAGAGCGCGCTATTGCTACATTGCAGGAGCGCCTTATTTTAAAACTCGCTGCTGGTAAGATCTTGTGTATAAGCTTTTCCCTAGTAGTGTTGGGTTACCCACACCCGTATTGATGAGAATCCTGTGATAAGGGGACACGATCTCTGCTTTGACAAGACGTGTCAAAAAACTGCCTCGCGTTATGTGCGGGGCTAGTTAAAGGAAACGGTTCGAATAATCACCGGGCCGTGACATAATGTCGTGTTGCCAAAACAAGTCAGAAAATTGGATTTGTGGAAATATTATTCTCTCTACGGTGGTATGTGGAACTTATTTTGCAGGGTCGGACACTATCCTTATATTCAAATTCTTCCGTGGTGTATTCGGAGGAGGAACCCGCCTTGCAATGTCGAAGACAATACTGCGCGCCAGACTCATCGTCATTGAAAGCCTGGTTCAGGGGCTACTGTGGGAGTCCTGGATTAGGGGGTCTCCAGACAGCCGGACTATATCCATTGGCCGGACTGTTAGACTATGAAGATACAAGATTGAAGACTTTGTCCCGTGTCCGGATGGGACTCTACTTGGCGTGGAAGGCAAGCTAGCAATACGGATATGTGCATCTCCTCCTTTGTAACCGACCTTGTGTAACCCTAACCTCTCCGATGTCTATATAAACCGGAGGGTTTTAGTCTGTAGGACAACAATCATACCATAGGCTAGCTTCTAGGGTTTAGTCTCTCTGATCTCGTGGTAGATCTACTCTTGTATTACCCATATCATCAATATTAATCAAGCAGGACGTAGGGTTTTACCTCCATCAAGAGGGCCCGAACCTGGGTAAAACATCATGTCCCCTGCCTCCTGTTACCATCCGCCTTAGACGCACAGTTCGGGACCCCCTACCCAAGATCCGCCGGTTTTGACACCGACATACACGCTCTTGAGAATTTGGGCACTCAACGAGTTTGCTTGTTGCATGATCGTCCAGCCTCGTTTAGCTAGCATGGCGAGGTTAAAAAGCTCCAAATCCTTGAAGCCTAAACCCCCCATTGCCTTCGGTTGTGTCATCGCCTCCCAAGATACCCAGCTTGGTTTCGGTGTCCAGTTTTGCTTCCCCACCAAAACTTTCTTATTAGCATATTAAGGGGTTCACATAGTCCCCTCCGAAGTTTAAAACAAGACATGGAGAAAACGGGGATGGCTTGTGCCACCGACTTAACCAACACTTCCTTGCCTGCTGCCGAGAGTGTTTTCTCGATCCACCCTTGAATTTTGCTCCATAATCTATCTTTCAAAAACTTGAAGGCTCCATTCCTTGAAGAACCCACATCAGAAGGCATACCCAAGTACTTTTCATTTAAAGTTTCGTTGGGGACTTGAAGGGTTTGCTTGATCTCATCTCTAATACTTTCCGGAACACCCTTACTGAAAAATATTGATAATTTGCCATAATTTATGCGCTGCACTGTTGCTTGGCAGTAAATTTCCATGACCTGGTTGACCTCGTCTGCTCCCACACTATTCGCCATGAAAAACAACAGGCTGTCATTTGCAAAAAGAAGATGGTTTACATGGGTCGCCGACGGTGCCACTTGTATTCCCTTAAGGTTTGATGACTCGTCTCGAGATTTTAACAGGCACGAAAGGCCTTTGCTGCCAACAAGAACAAGTATGGGGAGATTGGGTCCCCCTGTCTGATTCCACATGAAGGAATAAACTGCTCCAACTTCTTACCATTGAACATCACCAAGAATTTCAATGATGTAAACATGCCCATAACAATATCCACCCATCTTTGTGTGAAACCAAGTTTCACCATAATAGCTCGTAGATATGACCACTCTACCCTGTCATAGGCCTTCATCATATCCAACTTGAGAGCACAATGCTGTTTCTTCTTTGCTTTGTTTCTCTTCATAAAATGTAGGCATTCATACGCTGCAATTATGTTGTCAGTGATCAACCTACCCGGAACAAAAGCAGACTGCTCCAGGGAAATAATATCAGGGAGTACCACTTTGAGCCGGTTCGAGATCACCTTTGAAGCAATTTTTTATAGAACATTTCAAAGACTGATTGGGCGGAATTGAAACTGGTTCGGATATTTTACCTTGAGGATCAAGACAAGGATAGTCTCATTGATGCTTTCAGACGACTTATTCCCTTCTACTATACTCAACACCATCTTTGTGACTTCTTCGCCACCCCCCTCCCCCAATGTCGTTGGAAAAATTGAGCGGGAAAGCCATCGGGTCCGGGTGATTTCATGGGAAACATTTGAAAAAGGGCCTCTTTAATTTCACCTCCTGTTGTGAGTAGGGCGCATTCAGTTGAGCATTCATCTCGTCCGTTACTTTCCTTGCCTTAAGCGCCCGAACAGGTAGCTGGCGCCCACGCAGCCATGACTTGGGCCGGCCCAGCAACATGCAGAAAAAGGAAAACCACAGTGTAAAAATGTATACGTTCAATCGCGAGTATTGTGATTAGAACTCCCAATGCCAGAGTGAACGCCAACACGGGCTAACCACCAGGACACCCTCGGTTAGTTACTTACTAGTGGAAACATAGCTCTTTTGACCATTCATTAAGCAATAGTATTATATACCAACTATAATTATTTGAATACAGAAAACATAAATTTGAAAACCAATTCATAAAAACAATGAATTGAAATAAATCAAATAATTTAAAAAATGTTTGTACCAATTGGAAAACACATAAAATGGAAAAAGTTCATTGAAATTAAAAAAAGTTCATCGATTTAAAAAAAGTTCATCAAAATTGTAAAATAAAGTTCATCATAATTTGAAAAAAGTTCATCCATTGTCAAAATGTTCATTGAATATGAAAAAAGTTCATAGAATTTTAAAAAAAGTTCATCAAAATTTGAAAAAAGTTCATCAAATGTCAAAAAGTTCATGGAATCTGAAAGAAGTTCATCGATTCTGAATAAAGTTCACTGATTTTGAACAAGTTTACGAATTTGAAGAAAAAGGTCACTCATTTAGAGAAAAAAAAGGAAAATCGAATGAAAACCGTTCAAAGAAAAAAAAAGAGGAACAAAACCGTTCTCAAAAAAAGTTCATCGAATATGAAAAACGTTCGTAGAAGTTTAAAAAAAGTTCAACCAATCTGAAAACAGTTCAACACAATTAGGAAAAGTTCACCAAATTTTAAAAATTGTTCGTGCAATTAAAAACAAAGACAAATAAAGTTCGCGCAATTAAAAACAAAGACGAAAAAAGAGAAAAAGTGAAAAAAGAGGAAAAGGCGTAAAAGGAAAGAAAACAGAGCGGAAGAAGCAGTAGTTGAGCAGCTAATTCGGTACGGTGGAGTGGCTATTGCATAACAGTACCGACCCTGAGGTCGCAGGTTCGAATCACAACAAGAGCGGCCTTCTCTATTTTGTCTTAAAACATAAGAAAGGAGAAGATGGGCCGAGCCCATCCAACGCGCTGCAGGAGCCGGTTAGCAAAATTGCCTACACCGGTGCCTATGGCGCTAAATAGGAATCGCTACATTCTACAGGGTGATTCGGAAATTGCAGAAGCTTGATCAAGCTGCTGAATATTGGAAACAAGCTATAGCGCTTACTCTGGGAAATTATATTGAAACACAGAACTGGTCGAAGATTACGAAGTGCGTTGAATTTGAATAAGACCATGGTCCTTCTTTTTTCAAAAAATGGGTGGTTTGGTTGTTGATCCATTAATCAAATAAATTAGGTCATAAGATCAAATCAAGAATTTCATTATATCCATTTCTTATACCTTCTATTTTATATGATATTTCATAAGAATAAACCATAGGGATAGGGTCTAGAATAGAAGTAATAAAGTGTTTTATGGAGTGTTGGTTCAACATTTTTAATACTTATTCAACATTTTCAAATAGTTGTTCAATATTTTTATAATACTCGTTCAACATTTTTTAATACTTATTCAAAATATTTCAAATACTTTTCAACAATTTTCAAATGTGTTTTATAGAGTGTCTTTTGTAATACTTTAAAGTATAAATAAAAGTAAAAAAATGAAGCAAAAATGAGAACAGAAAACAAAAAGAACAAAAAACAGGCCCTGGTCTCCTGCACGGCTGGGCCGGCCCATCTTGGGCTGACCCCGACTTGAGGCTTGCCCCTCTCTCGCGTAAGGCGACAAATAGGGGCACCCGATGCAGCATATCTCTTGACGCTCACTGCTACGTCCCCCGTTGTTGAGGTTGTCCCTCAACGTCCCCCATCGGTCGCCGGCACTGCACCATTCCGTCATGCTCTGCTCCGCCGTCCCAGGACGTACCACGTGTTGTGGACCACCATCGCCAGTGCGACCTCAGTAGATGATGACAAAGGAGGAGGCGTGGCGTGAGATGACCAGCACCAAGCGAGTGCGTGGCGAGGCACCTAGATCCATGGACAGCTCGCGAGAAGATGTGTACCAGGCTGCCGGCCCGCAGCCGAGTACTGAGGAGGAAGCTCAAGCAACGCATTTGTCACCAGTCACGGATCGCGGTAGTAGTGTACTACTCCTCGAGGTAGGGATCCCGCCACGTTGAGGACACATATTTGGCGTCGGAGGTATTAGACTGGACGACTAGGAGGTGTCGTCCTCCCATGCTTCTTTTGCAGGACCATCTATGGGTTGACGGCGGGCGAGCTACGCGATGTGGCGGCGTCGGTTGCCAATGTGGGCAACGAGAGAAGCTTTGGCTCGAGATAGGGTCTAGAATAGAGCTGTTTGGCAAAATTGCCTAAACCGGCGCCTGTGGCGCTAAATAGGAATCGCCCGCTACATTCTACAGGGTGATTCGGAAATTGCAGAAGCTTGATCAAGCTGATCAATATTGGAAACAAGCTATAGCGCTTATTCCAAAAAATTATGTTGAAACACAGAACTGGTCGAAGATTACGAAGCGCTTTGAATTTGAATAAGACCATGGTCCTTCTTTTTTCAAAAAATGGGTGGTTTGGGTGTTGATCCATTAATCAAATAAATTAGGTCATAAGATCGAATCAAGAATTTCATTATATCCATTTCTTATACCTTCTATTTTATATGATATTTCATAAGAATAAACCATAGGGATAGGGTCATGAATAGAAGTACTAAAATGTTTTATAGAGTGTTGGTTCAACATTTTTAATACTTATTCAACATTTTCAAATAGTTGTTCAATATTTTTCTAATACTCGTTCAACATTTTTTAATACTTATTCAAAATATTTCAAATACTTTTTCAACAATTTTCAAATGTGTTTTGTAGAGTGTTTTTTGTAATATTTTCAAGTATAAATAAAAGTACAAAAATGAAGCAAAAATGAGAACAAAAAACAAAAAGAACAAAAAAAACAGGCCCTGGTCTCCTGCACGGCTAGGCCGGCCCATCTTGGGCTGACCCCGACGTGAGGCTTGCCCCTCTCTCACGTAAGGCGACAAATAGGAGCACCTGATGGAGCATATCTCTCGACGCTCACCGCTACGTCCCCCCTTGTCGAGGTTGTCGCTCAACGTCCCCCATCGGTCGCCGTACTACACCATTCCGTCGTGCTCTGCTCCGCCGTCCGAGGATGCACCGCGTGTTGTGCATCACGATCGCCAGTGCGGCCTTAGTAGATGATGACAAAGGAGGAGGCGTGGCGTGAGATGACCAGCACCAAGAGAGTGCGTGGCGAGGCACCTAGAGCCATGGACAGCTCGCGAGAAGATGTGTGCCGGGCTGCCGGCCCGCAGCCGAGTATCGAGGAGGGAGCTCGAGCAACGCATTTGTCACCAGTCGCGGATCACAGTAGTAGTGTAGTACTCCTCGAGGCAGGGATCCCTCCATGTTGAGGACACATATTTGGCGTCGGAGGTATTAGATTGGACGACCAGGAGGTGTCGTCCTCCCACGCTTCTTTTGCAGGACCAGCTATGTGTTGACAGCCGGCGAGCTACGCGATGTGGCGGCGTCGGTTGCCAATGTGGGCAACAATAGAAGCTTTGGCTCCAGATAGGGTCTAGTATAGAGCCGGTTAGCAAAATTGCCTAAACCAGCGCTTGTGGCGCTAAATAGAAATCGCCCGCTACATTCTACATGATGATTCCGAAATTGCAGAAGCTTGATCAAGCTGCTGAATATTGAAAACAAGCTATAGCGCTTACTCCGGGAAATTATGTTGAAACACAAAACTGGTCGAAGATTACGAAGCACTTTGAATTTGAATAAGACCATGGTCCTTCTTTTTTCAAAAAACGGGTGGTTTGGTTGTTGATCCATTAATCAAATAAATTAGGTCATAAGATTGAATCAAGAATTTCATTATATCCATTTCTTACACCTTCTATTTTATATGATATTTCATAAGAATAAACCATAGGGATAGGGTGTAGAATAGAAGTAATAAAGTGTTTTATAGATTGTTGGTTCAACATTTTTCATACTTATTCAACATTTTCAAATAGTTGTTCAATATTTTTCTAATACTCGTTCAACATTTTTTAATACTTATTCAAAATATTTCAAATACTTTTTCAAAAATTTTCAAATGTGTTTTATAGAGTGTTTTTTGTAATATTTTAAAGTATAAATAAAAGTACAAAAATGAAGCAAAAATGAGAATAGAAAACAAAAAAACAGGCCCTGGTCTCCTGCACGGCTGGGCCGGCCCATCTTGGGCTGACCCTGACGTGAGTTTGCCCCTCTCTCGCGTAAGGCGACAAATAGGGGCGCGCGATTCACCATATCTCTCGACGCTCACCGCTACGTCCCCCGTTGTCGAGGTTGTCTCTCAACGTCCCCCCATCGGTCGCCGGCACTGCACCATTCCGTCGTGCTTTGCTCCGCCATCCCAGGATGCACCACGTGTTGTGCACCACCATCGCCAGTGTAGCCTCAGTAGATGATGACAAAGGAGGAGGCGTGGCTTGAGATGACCAGCACCAAGCGAGTGCGTGGCGAGGCACCTAGAGCCATGGACAGCTTGCGAGAAGATGTGTGCTAGGCTGCCGGCCCACAGCCGAGTACCGAGGAGGGAGCTCGAGCAACGCATTTGTCACCAGTCGCGGATCGCGGTAGTAGTGTAGTACTCCTCGAGGCAGGGATCCCGCCACGTTGAGGACACATATTTGGCGTCGGAGGTATTAGACTGCACGACCAGGAGGTGTCGTCCTCCCATGCTTCTTTTGCAGGACCAGCTATGTGTTGACGGCCGGCGAGCTACGTGATGTGGCGGCGTCGGTTGCCAATGTGGGTAACGAGAGAAGCTTTGGCTCAAGATAGGGTCTAGAATAGAAATTATAAAGTTTTTTATAGAGTGTTGGTTCAACATTTTTAATACTTATTCAACATTTTCAAATAGTTGTTCAATATTTTTCTAATACTCGTTCAACATTTTTTAATACTTATTCAAAATATTTCAAATACTTTTTCAACAATTTTCAAATGTGTTTTATAGTTTTTTTTGTAACATTTTAAAGTATAAATAAAAGTACAAAATGAAGGAAAAATGAGAGCAGCAAACAAAAAGAACAAAAAAACAGGCCTTGGTCTCTTGCATGGCTGGGCCGGCCCATCTTGGGCTGACCCTGACGCGAGGCTTGCCCCTCTCTCGTGTAATGTGACAAATAGGGGCGCCCGATGCAGCATATCTCCCGATGCTCACCGCTACGTCCCCCGTTGTCGAGGTCGTCACTCAACGTCCCCCACCGGTCGCCGGCACTGCACCATTCCATCGTGCTCTGCTCCGCCGTCCCAGGACGGACCATGTGTGATGCGCCACCATCGCCAGTGCGGCCTCAGTAGATGATGACAAAGGAGGAGGCATGGCGTGAGATGACCAGCACCAAGGGAGTGCGTGGAGAGGCACCTAGAGCCATGGACAGCTCGCGGGAAGATGTGTGCTGGGCTGCCGGCCCGCAGCCGAGTGCCGAGGAGGGAGCTCGAGCAACGCATTTGTCACTAGTCGCGGATCATGGTAGTAGTGTAGTACTCCTCGAGGCAGGGATCCCACGACATTGAGGACACGTATTTGGTGCTGGAGGTATTAGACTAGACGACCAGGAGGTGTCGTCCTCCCACGCTTATTTTGTAGGACCAGCTGTGTGTTAACGGCCGGCGAGCTACGCGATGTGGCGGCGTCGGTTGCCAATGTGGGCAACGAGAGAAGCTTTGTCTCCAGGGAGGGCGGGGCATCATTTGCTGCGACTCAGACTGTAGGTGGACACGGCCCGCCCACGGTGTCCACTCAAAAGCCCACTTAATGTGACTTCATGGACTAAGTGGGCTAATCCCACGGTACCCACCTTGCCCACTTAGTTTACCAACCGAAGTTTCTCAAAAAAATGTTTACCAGCTTCTCCATGGCCGGCCTAGCACCATCGTGCACTTCCCACATGGCAACCCTAGTTCCCCCGTTCATCTTCGCCATGGATGCCGCTGCCTTCTTCCTCCAGTGTGGCAGTCCCAGTGCCGCCAACTACCTCCCCCATGGCCACCTCGGCGCAGGCGACTGCCTCCGCCATGCTAGCTCAACCGCCGCCTCCCATCATTCCCGGCAAGGTCCGCAAGAGGCCCATCGACAAAGAACCAAGACCATGATCCAAGAGGAGAACAATTAAAGAAGTAGCTGCGCAGAAATCTCCAAAAATCCCAAGGTATTCCTATAGACCATTAGAATATCCGATGATTGTCATGGTAATCTCACATCAGATGACAGTGGGTGGCTTATTGTGGGTCGAGCCATGAGGACCTCGTCGGGTTCTGAAGAGAGAGTGAGCACGAGCTCGGGAGCACACGAGACGTACCCAGGTTCGGGGCTCTCCGGGGAGATAACACCCCTAATCCTGCTGCGATGACTATGATCGATAGTATACAGAGTTGCTCCTGGAGCTGTATTGCTAGAGGAGGAAGAAGGGTAGGGTTCTCCCTCTTCTCCTAGCTATGGTGTGTGTGTGTGTGTGGAATGAGAGCTGAAACCTTTGCATGGGTGAGCCTGGGGGGTCTTATAGGCCGACCCCCAGGGGTACAATGGTAATACGGCTGGGTGTAGGACCCACACGTCAGTGTCTAGGGTCGTCGGGTTCTCCACCGGCTGCTGGGGCCTGCCTCTGGAGGGCCCCGCCGGCTGCCAAGAATCCGGCTGACAATTAGGGCCCGCCGCCTGCGCCACTGTAGCTATGCCCTGTCTCGTCGTAGGTGGCGAGTGAAGACTCAGAGGAGGAGAAGGGGCCGGCTGCTGGAAGCCGGCCCGCCCCTCAAGCCGGCTTCTAATAGTGCGCCGTCTTCTGGAAGCCTACTGTGTTGTACTAGCCGCCGTCTAAGGGTGCACCGTCTTCTGGAAGCCGGTCATGTGACCATTTGGCACGAGGAGCTTTGCTAGCCCTGATGCCTTTAAATATTATTGGGTGCGGATGAGGCTACCTGGGGTCCATCCCCCTGACAGTAGTCCCCAAAGCTGGTGAGGCACCACGGCTCGAAGCTGGAGGGCCTCAGCAGTTTCCTCTTCCAGAGATCCTTTGCTTTTGTTTCGTCCGACTTGAAGAAGCCGCGTGCCAGGAGCCAGCCGACTGGGGAATTAGGATCGTCGTGGCGGGCGTCAGGGGTACGCCAGCGGGTAGCGCGCTAGCCGCCCGTTGCTCGCAAGCCATGCGTCATCCGCAGGCCGGGGCGTCCTGCCCGCCCACGTGTGCGATGGGGCGCTGCCACAGGCCCAGGCCCGCCACTGCACAGCCTTGGCATGCGCGCGGATCCACTGCGGCCGAGGCAGTCTGTTGCCCTTCCAGGGAAAATTGATTACACGCCATAAAGGCGAGGATATTGCGGGGGCGTGTGGGACATTGGTGCAGTTAATTCCACGCCCCCCGAAGAGTCACCTTGGTCCTGCCGTCTCCGTATAAATAGAGCGGAGGGGGGTGCCAAATGCATGCGCACCCCCTCCCGCTCTCTTCTTGTCCTCTGCTTCTTCGTCTCCTGAGTGCCGCCGCGACATCGTCACCACCCAGCCTCGCCGAGCCACCACCGGACCGCCCCAAGCCATGGCGCGAGGTGACTGGGATAGATCCAACATCCACGATGGCCACATCGAGTTCCTCCGCGCGAGACAGAGGCTTCCTGTCGAGGCGGTCGTGGGGACACGCATCCCTGACAGGAGGGAGATGTCACCGGCGCCAAGGTCTGGTGAGTTCGTCGTCTTCAGGAGCCACTTCCTCTGCGGGTCTGGTCTGCCTCTGAGCGGCTTCCTCCGCTCCTTCCTCGACTTCTACCATCTCCAGCCACACCATCTCACCCCCAACACCGTCGTCCTCCTTTCTGCCTTCGTCTGCGAAGGCTACTTGGGCATTGCTACCTCTTGAGAATGCGTTGGTTTTCCCTTGAAGAGGAAAGGGTGATGCAGCAAAGTAGCTTAAGTATTTCCCTCAGTTTTTGAGAAGCAAGGTATCAATCCAGTAGTAGACTACACGCAAGTCGCCTAGTACCTGCACAAACAAACAAGAACCTCGCAACCAACGCGATAAAGGGGTTGTCAATCCCTTCACGGTCACTTACGAAAGTGAGATCTGATAGAGATAATAAGATAAATATTTTTGGTATTTTTATTGTATAGATTGGAAAATAAAGATTGCAAACTAGAAATAGCAAGTGGATAGGAAAATAATATGATGGAAGATAGACCCGGGGGCCATAGGTTTCACTAGTGGGATAGCAAATTCTACGGTGGGTGAATAAATTACTGTCGAGCAATTGATAGAAAAGCGCATAGTGATGAGAATATCTAGGCATGATCATGTATATAGGCATCACATGCGCGACAAGTGGACCAAAACGATTCTGCATCTACTACTATTACTCCACACATCGACCGCTATCCAGCATGCATCTAGAGTATTAAGTTCATAAGAACAGAGTAACGTATTAGGCAAGATGACATGATGTAGAGGGTTAAACTCAAGCAATATGATATAAACCCCATCTTTTTATCCTCGATGGCAACAATACAATACATGCCTTGCTGCCCCTGCTATCACTGGGAAAGGACACCGCAAGATTGAACCCAGAGCTAAGCACTTCTCCCATTGCAAGAAAGATCAATCTAGTAGGCCAAACCAAACTGATAATTCGAAGAGACTTGCAAAGATACTAAATCATGCATAAAAGATTTCAGAGAATAACCAAATATTTTTCATAGATAATCTTGATCATAAACCCAGAATTCATCAGATCTCGACAAACACACCGCAAAAAGAATTACATCGAATAGATCTCCAAGAGAATCAAGGAGAACTTTGTATTGAGATCCAAAGAGAGGGAAGAAACCATCTAGCTAATAACTATGGACCCGAAGGTCTGTGGTAAACTACTCACACATCATCGGAGAGGATATGGTGTTGATGTAGAAACCCTGCGTGATAAATTCCCCCTCCGGCGGAGCGCTGGAAAAGGACCCAAGATGGGATCTCATGGGTACAGAAGGTTGCGGTGGTGGAAATAGGGTTTCGTGGTGCTCCTGGATGTTTTCGGGGTATATGGGTATATATAGGAGGAAGAAGTACGTCGGTGGAACTGCGAGGGCCCCATGAGGGTGGAGGGTGCGCCTACCCCCCTGGGCGCGCCCTCCTACCTCGTGGCCTCCTCGTTTCTTTCTTGACGTCCACTCCAAGTCTCTTGGATCACGTTTGTTCCAAAAATAACTCTCCCTAAGGTTTCATTCTGTTTGGATTCCGTTTGATATTCCTTTTCTGTGAAACACTAAAATAGGCAAAAAACAACAATTTGCACTGGGCCTTCGGTTAATAGGTTAGTCCCAAAAATAATATAAAAAGGTATATGGAAGCCCATTGAACATCCAAAAAAGATAATATAATAGCATGGAACAATAAAAAATTATAGATACGTTGGAGACGTATCAAGCATCCCCAAGCTTAATTCCTGCTCGTCCTCGAGTAGGTAAAGGATAAAAACAGAATTTTTGATGTGGAATGCTACCTAACATAATTCTTAATGTAATTTTCTTTATTGTGGCATGAATGTTCAGATCCGAAAGATTCAAGACAAAATTTTAATATTGACATAAAAATAATGATACTTCAAGCATACTAGCAAAGCAATCATGTCTTCTCAAAATAACATGGCCAAAGAAAGTTATCCCTACAAAATCATATAGTCTGACTATGCTCTATCTTCACCACACAAAGTATTTAAATCATGCACAACCCCGATGACAAGCCAAGCAATTGTTTCCTACTTTTGATGTTCTCAAACTTTTTCAATCTTCATGCAATACATGAGCGTGAGCCATGGACATAGCACTATAGGTGGAATAGAATGGTGGTTGTGGATAAAACAAAAAGGAGAAGATAGTGTCACATCAACTAGGCGTATCGACGGGCTATGGAGATGCCCATCAATAGATATCAATGTGAGTGAGTAGGGATTTCCATGCAACGGATGCACTAGAGCTATAAGTGTATCAAAGCTCAACAAAAGAAACTAAGTGGGTGTGCATCCAACTCGCTTGCTCACGAAGACCTAGGTCATTTTTAGGAAGCCCATCATTGGAATATGCAAGCCAAATTCTATAATGTAAAATTCCCACTAGTATATGAAAGTGACAACATAGGAGACTCTCTATCATGAAGATCATGGTGCCCGATGAGGTCTGCCGCCTCGGACGCCCTAACATGGCGCCCGAACCCGGCCATCCTCGTCCGTCACGCTACCGGCGACCAAGCCACCTGAGTGGCGCCGCTGCCTCGCCTGCTTTTGTGTGCTAGCGCGAAGGATGAGGACGACAACGCCCAGTCTCGCCGTTGACAAGTTCCGCCCGAGCCATCTCGTCTGCGACCTTCCGCGCGCTGCCGTCCTAGACCCGGACAGGTCGCGCCACTCGCTGGAGGTGGAACCCCGCAGGTCGCGGCCCCCTCGCCTCCATCAATCTAGTGGCTCCTCTTTGTTTTTCCCTCTATCGCTAACCTCTCCCTCTGTGCTCCATGGACATTACACCATGGATGGTTGAGTCCCGCGCCTGAGCTCCGTCCGCCGCCGCTTTTGCCCGGAACCAATGCCCGCCGACAGGATCCGCCCCGTTCAGTCAGGACCCCGATTCCAAGTCACATCGATCTAGCCGGTAACACCTCATATCACTTTGCGGCCTCATGCACGGTATTCCCACGGGTGTCGCCTTACCATGGCCTGTGACCGTTTGCGACTTTTGGCTCACGTATATGATAGTGTCGCGAGCATCCATATGACAGAGAAACCGGGCCGACATGACTAGTCGTGAACCCAAAGTGGCACTAACTTACGGGAACAGGCATACATGAATCAACATCGAGCATGTCGGTCAGCAGCGTGCGAATCCGGGCTGTAGCACTGGGCTAATAGGACTCCGGTGAACCGGGCTATAGCAGGCTAGGCAGGACTCCGGATGTCACCGCGTGAAATTTCCCCGAAGGGACAGACACAGGAACGAAGTGAATCACATGCCGGCCAGTCAAGTGTTCCGGAGCAGTAGTTCTGGGCTAGCAGGACTCCGGTGAACCGGGCTGTAGCGGACTACTATGGCTCATGGAAGCACAAGACTACATTTCCCCATAAGAGAGGCTACCAAGGATAAACCACTAGGTTGTCGGATCCCACACATACCAAGCATTTCAATCATACACACAATATGCTCAATATGTGCAATACAACATGGCATCACAACAAGACTCTACGACTCAGAGTATTTATTCATTAGGCTCCGAGGAGCGGGATATTACAAACATGGGTCTCATGACCCAACATTCAGAGCATACAAGTCAAACACATGCGGAAGCTTAACATGTCTGAGTACAGACATCTACAAATGAATAAGGCTGAGAAGCCTGACTATCTACCAGATCCTGCCGAGGACACAGGATCGTAGCTGAGGTATCAAGTTAAACGTCGAAGTCCACACGGAACTACTAGCGAGACTGACGTCTCTCTGCAAAACATGAAATAGGCAAACGTGAGTACAAATGTACCCAGCAAGACTTACATCAGAACTATCTACATATGCATCGGTATCAATAAAGGGGGTGGTGGAGTTTAACTGTAGCAAGCCAGCTTTGACTCAGTGGCTAACCTGAACTACGACTGCAAGCAACTCTTTTGAGGTGGCGCACACGAGTCCACATATTCACCATATCAATACACCACTATGTATCCGCTCCCTTCTCCCTACGAGAAGGCCATCCATAGCACTCACGCTTATCTTGCGAGTTTTAGAGTATCCACTTTCACTTGTCTATGAACTATGCAAGGGGTCCAAGTTTCCATATCCGAGGAATCTGGCTATTCGAATAGATAATGATAACCCTGCAGGGGTGTACTTCTTCACACACGCTCTCGCCACTTATCGCCCTGTACATGTCATGTACCTCGACAACCTTCAAGCGGAAGCCGGACAAGGGAGTCGGCCACAACCTGACTAACCAACAAGTCCCTAAACCAGGTTTATCGCCTATTCGGGTTCCATCTGCAAGGAGATACGGCCGGTGTGTCGCTCACGGCCCCAAACGATGTGTGCAGGGTTCCCAAGCCCACCATCCGGGTGCCACTTGGTACACCGTGCCACTGTGCCTAGTCTGTCCCAATCCCACCTGTACCGGGTGCCACTTGGTAGACTACTAACACTACCTACAAACACCAGAAACTAGTTGCAACTCCTGGACAGAGATCGCGTTGATTAATAAGCCGAGAGGGGCCGAGTTACCGGAACCCAATGTGTGGTAGTAACTGTTCATGGATCACAAACACAGAACTCAGTTCCCGAGGACGGCTGCAATGAGACAACCCACCATGTACTCCTACATGGCCTCTCACCGCTACCTTTACCAAATCGTGTTCACACACTTAGCTCTCAACGGTAGGACATGTTCACCACGTTCCAATTCATTCCCGATGAATCAGACCGGACTCAACTCTAAGCAGTAGCAGGCATGACAACAAGCATGAATGAGTAGGCACATCAGGGCTCAAACAATTCCTACTCATGCTAGTGGGTTTCATCTATTTACTGTGGCAATGACAGGTCATGCAGAGGAAAAGGGGTTCAGCTACCGCAGCATGTAACAGTTGAAACGGTGTTGTCCTAATGTAGTAAAAGAGAGCAGGAGCGAGAGAGTGGGATTGTATCGGAATGAACAAGGGGTTTTTGCTTGCCTGGCACTTCTGAAGATATTATAGCTCTTCATCGGTGTCATCAAACTCATCGTCGGAAGCACATCTATCAAGAGGGGACGAATACCGGCAACAGAGAGGGAGAGCACAATCAATGCAATGCAACAATATGATGCATGATCATGACATGGCAATATGTTGTGATTTGGGCTAATGCAACATAAAGTCATCTTAATTGAAGTGGAATTCAAACTATATCAAATTCCAACTCCAAATCTATTATGAAAATTTGCCCTAATCATGTTTCATCCTAAACAGTGAGGTTAACTTGCTCAAACATGCATGAAAATGGTACAGATGGATTCCTTGAATTTTTCTGATAATTTTTCATATATAAATTATTTCATTTGGAGTTATAGATAATTTTCTATGATTTTTAGAAGTTTTGGGCATTTTCTGGAATTTTCTGGATTATTTTTAATCCAGAAAATTATTAACTGTGTCAGCATTGTGCAAGCATGATGTCAGCGAGTCAACTGAGGCTGACCAGGTCAAACCTGACCAGTGGGGTCCACTGGTCAGTGACCCAGGGCTGTGTTGTGTGGCTGGCAGGTGGGCCTGCTCAATGGCCACGTCAACAGGGTCAAACTGACATGTGGGGTCAGTTGGATTAATCTAAGCTAAACAGGATATATACCGTGGTTAATTAGGTAGCGCGGCCCAGCTGTCAGTGAGAGAGGAGGGTTAGTTAGCTGGGTTATTAGTGGCTAATGACAGCGCCACGTCAGCGTCACCGGAGTTACGCCGGCGGCGACCAAAAACGCGGCGGAGGCACACTGGAGGGGCTCGGGTTTCGCCTACGGTGCACCGTTCGGTGCGCCCTTTGGCCCTACGAAGAGCTGGCGCGATAGCGCGTCGGATGGGGGTGGTATCCGGGCCTGGGGTGGCCGGAGTCAACGGTGGCGAGCTCGGCTGCGGCGGACGGAGTTCGTACCTCGGCGGAAACGGCGTTGCGCAGCACGGGCGAGCGAAGTAAAATGATGTGCAGCCTCCCGGGGTTGCCAGGAGCTCAGTGAGGTGCACGGGCGCGACTCGTTCGAGCTCAAGCCACGGCGGTAACAAGGCCGCGCGACGGTGAGCTTCTGGCACGGCGGGGATCGATGGCTGCGGCATGAATTCATCAAGGGGAGCAGGGGGTAAGTGGTCAGGGGCTCACAGCGATGACGATGGAACGGTCGGCGAGGTCGGGGACGGTCCGGAGCTGACGAATTTGACGGAGATGGCTAGCGGTCCTGAGGTTGAAGAAGGCATCGATGGCGGTGTTGCGGTGAAACCCGGCTTGCGTGGCTCGTCGAGGAGATGCTTCGCGTCCTTGCAGAGCTATTGGTCGCGGTGGTTGGGCTAGGGGATGGCCGTGGCTGCGGCGGTGGCGAGCGGCGGCGACGGGCGCGTTCGGGCAGACGCGCGCGAGAGAGACAGAGGAGGGAGGGCGCTCGAGGGAGAGAGAGAGGGAGAGGTGCAGGGGGGTCGCGTGGCGCTCGTAGGCACGTCAGGGAGAGGGCGGCAAGCAAGTAGGAGGTGGAGGCTCGGGCACGGGCGCGTCGACACGCCTCTGCCAGTAGGCAGAGGTTGAAGACGGCTCTGCCCCTGGTGGGCTGGGCCACCAGGTGGGCTGGCCGGTGCAACTGGGCAGACTACAGGTAAGGCCAGGTAGGTTTTCTCCTCTCTTTTAATCTTTGGTTCTGTTTTCCTTTATTTAATCACTTTGCCACTGTTTTTTTAAATTCCAGCAAATGTAAAAACAGTGACAACATCCCTCTGAATATTTTTATATTGCACAATGGGAATATCCAAAGGCACATAAATTATTTCAGAGTTATCTGAAATTATATTCCATATATTAAGAATATAAAACCAAATCCAAATAAAATATTGATTTAAATTCAATGCCCAAAATAAATCCTTAAAAATGTTCATTATTTTTGGTTTGGATCAAAGCCCTTGTCAAAAATACCAAATATCAATAAAGATCATTTTGGTTTCATTGAATGCAAATTTTAATTGAACCTAGTTTGATTCAAGTGATGCTAGGGTTTGAACATCCCCATTTCAAGATTAATTGAAATTGAAAATGACGCATGGATGCAATGCCACTAACTACAAGAAGATTCCTAGGGCTGTGACAACTCACCCCCACTAGTCAAGAATCTCATCCCGAGATTCAATGGCCATGTCAGCAGGGTCAAACTAACATGTGGGGTCAGCCGGATTAATCTAAGCTAAATAGGATATATACCGTGGTTAATTAGGCAGCGGGGCCCAGCTGTCAGTGAGAGAGGAGGGTTAGTTAGCTGGGTCATTAGTGGCTAATGACAGCGCCACGTCAGCGTCACCGGAGTTACGCTGGCAGCAACCAAAAACGCGGCGGAGGCACACTGGAGGGGCTCGGGTTTCGCCTACGGTGCACCGTTCAGTGCGCCCTTTGGCCCTACGAAGAGCTGGCATGATAGCGCGTCGGATGGGGGTGGTCTCCGGGCCTGGGGTGGCCAGAGTCAACGGCGGCGAGCTCGGCTGCGGCGGACGGAGTTCGGACCTCGGCGGAAACGGCGTTGCGGAGCACGGGCGAGCGAAGTAAAACGCTGCGCAGCCTCCCGGGGTCGCCAGGAGCTCGGTGAGGTGCACGGGCGCGGCTCGTTTGAGCTCAAGCCACGACCGCGACAAGGCCGGGCGGTGGTGAGCTTCTGGCACGGCGGGGATCGATGGCTGCGGCATGAATTCGTCAAGGGGAGTAGGGGGTAAGTGGTCAGGGGCTCACAGCGATGATGATGGAACGCTCGGCGAGGTCGGGGACGGTCCGGAGCCGACGAATTTGACGGAGATGGCCGGCGGTCCCGAGGTTGAAGAAGGCATCGATGGCGGTGTTGCGGTGAAACCCGGCTTGCGTGGCTCGTCGAGGAGATGCTTCGCATCCTTGCAGAGCTATTGGTCGCAGTGGATGGGCTAGGGGATGGCTTTGGCTGCGGCGGTGGCGAGCGGCAGCGACAGGCGCGTTCGAGCGGACGCGCGTGAGAGAGATAGAGGAGGGAGGGCGCTACAGGGAGAGAGAGGGAGATGTGCAGGGGGGTCGCGTGGCGCTCATAGGCGCGTCAGGGAGAGGGCGGCAAGCAAGCAGGAGGTGGAGGCTCAGGCACGGGCGCGTCGACATGCCTCTGCCAGTAGGCAGAGGTTGAAGACGGCTCTGCCCCTGGTGGGCTGGTGTCGGTGTCAAAACCGGCAGATCTCGGGTAGGGGGTCCCGAACTGTGCGTCTAGGCCGGATGGTAACAGGAGGCAAGGAACACGATGTTTTACCCAGGTTCGGGCCCTCTTGATAGAGGTAAAACCCTACGTCCTGCTTGATTAATATTGATGATATGTGTAGTACAAGAGTAGATCTACCACGAGATCAAGGAGGCTAAACCCTAGAAGCTAGCCTATGGTATGATTGTTGTATGATGAAGTTGTCCTACGGACTAAAACCCTCCGGTTTATATAGACACCGGAGAGGGTTAGGGTTACACCAAGTCGGTTACAATGGTAGGAGATCTTGAATATCCGCATCGCCAAGCTTTCCTTCCACGCCAAGGAAAGTCCCATCCGGACACGGGACGAAGTCTTCAATCTTGTATCTTCATAGACCTGGAGTCCGGCAGAAGGTATAGTCCGGCTACCCGAACACCCCCTAATCCAGGACTCCCTCAGTAGCCCCTGAACCAGGCTTCAATGACGATGAGTCCAGCGTGTAGATTGTCTTCGGCATTGCAAGGCGGGTTCCTCTTCCAAATTCTTCATAAAAGTAGGCCCCGTTTGATACCTCTGCATTTTCTATGTATTTAAAGAATGCTACGGTTTTTTTCAAATACCATGGTTTTAAAGAATACTACGATTTTTAATACTTTGGTTTTTAGTACTTTACTATCAAACACATCCTTATATTTTATTAAATGAATCAATATAGTGCACATGTGTGTATCTTGGGATGACAAACAATGTTGATTTGGGGGGTTTCATTTTCTTTGCATAAAAAAATCATTTTTCATTTTCCGAGTGCATAAAAAGGGTTTTTTGTGAAGAACCTAACAAATATTTTTTTCCAAAATTGTACCAAATCATTTTTCTAAAATACTAAGACATATTTAATGCACAATTTACCAAATGGTTTGGTGTCAAAATATTTGATCCACCTCTCGTGAAAAAAGACAAATTTCTGCCGATTTAGTAGGAAGCGGGTCAAATTTGAACTGCGACTGCCTCGTAGTTTGCTTTTTATTTTTTCCAAAAATCATTTATAGGTACATAAGTATCTATTTAATCAGAAAAACATCAAAAGTTTTCCAAGATTCAACAACTAGCTAGGAACAGTCAAGCCCGCCGTTTTGACCGCATGTTGAAACGGGCATAAAAAATTAAAAAAAATCAAAAAATTGGAAAACCTTCACATTGTGTCATGATATGTGACCAAGTTTCCGGGAAAAATAATAAACTTGTAATACGGCAATTATTTTAAAAAGTATTCTCAGAAATGAGCTATCGTGCGTGAAGATTCATGGCTTTCAAGCCATATGATCAATCTTATGGCCACATTCATGGCATAGTTTATTCAAATGATCTCATATTGTGCACAATGGTGCATCTTGGAATTCCAAACAGTGTTTCCTAAGGGAGTTTTCATTTTCTTTGCACGGAAAATTCATTTTCCATTTTTCGAGTGCCCGAAAAGAGGTTTTTTTTGTGAAGGACCTACCATATATTTATTGCAAAATTGGACCTAATCAATTTTCTAAAATACTAGGACATATTTAATGCACAATTGACCAAGTGGTTGGGTGTAAAAAGTTTTGATCCACCTCTCGTGAAAAAGACAAATTTCCGCCGATTCAGTAGGAAGTGGGTAAAATTTGAACTGCAGCTGCCTCGTAGTTTTCTTATTATTTTTTTCAAAAATCATTCTAGGTACATAAGTATATATTTAATCAGAGAAACACCAAAAAAATTCCAAGATTCAACCACTAGCTAGGAACGGTCATTCCCTCCGTTTTGATCGCATTTTGAAACGGGCATAAAAAATTCAAAAAAATCAAAAAATTGGAAAACCTTCGGATTGTGTCATCATATGTGACCAAGTTTCCAGGAAAAATAATAAACTTGTAATATGGAAATTATTTTTAAAAAGTGTTCTCAAAAATGAGCTATCATGCATGAAGATTCATGGCTTTCAAGCCAAATGATCAATCTTATGGCCACATTCATGGCATAGTTTGCTCAAATGATCTCATATTGTGCACATGGGTGCATCTTGGAATTCCAAACAATGTTGCCAAAGGGAGTTTTCATTTTCTTTGTATGAAAAATTCATTTTCCATTTTCCGAGTGCCTGAAACGAGTTTTTTTGTGAAGGACCTACCATATATTTGTTGCAAAGTTGGACCAAATCAATTTTCTAAAATACTAGGCCATATTTAATGCACAATTGACAAAATGGTTGGGTGTCAAAAGTTTTGATCCACCTCTGGTGAAAAAGACAAATTCCTGCCGATTCAGCAGGAAGCGGGTCAAATTTGAACTGCAGCTGCATCAGAGTTTGCTATTTATTTTTTCCAAAAATCATTTCTAGTTACATAAGTACCTATTTAATCATAAATACATGGTTTGGTGGCGATACGTCGAGGTTAGGACGATGGCCGAGGGCCCCAACTCTAAAGCGCGTAAACTCGCATGCCCGCCGTGTGGTCACCGCGTGACCGTGGCGTTGCCATGTGTTCTGGGTGGCCTAGGCATGTCTAGTAGGTTGGGCACTCCCCAGGTAGGTGCTAGGAAGAAAATCACAACATAAGATTCTCACGAGGAGACCGATCGATGCTCAAACATGAATAAGCAGCCAAGTGTCTGATTAGCGGTACGGGGATTGCACATGGCTAATGGGCATGAGTTTTGGCTGAGGATGATCAGTTACTAAGAAGACCGTCTTCACAAATTTTCAGCTCAAAAGGACGAGCCTAGGTGGACATAAATACAAATGTTGAAGCTGGGCTCAAAATAATGAATGGATTGAGCTGTCATTTGGTGGAGGATGGTTATTTGGGTATAGGAAAGCACTGTAGAAAATGGATACCATTTGGACATGCCAAAGTGGTACTTCCTTCACAAAGTGTTTTTCTGAACAGAATAGGAAAATGAATATTCTTGAATTATTTTTGAACTAGGCAACGAAGGGTTTTTACATATTTGACGAAGATATGACCCAAAGAATTTATGAGATTTTTTTGGGAATTTTGGGAATGACAGAAATATAGGTTGCTTCACAACCTAGGGCAAGAACTGCCACATGGACATGACACATAGGCAAAACTGATGAGGTGGCGCCTAGTCATAGCAACCCACCACAATTTACAAGGTTATGACCATCTATATTGGTCATGATCAGCTAGAAATAAAGCAGCGGACCTGTGCTATCTGCTTTATGACCATTTCGTGTAAGGAAATTACGACCTTTCTGACCAAAATGGTCGTTTTAGTTTAGGGTTTGGAGCCCCCCGAACAGCTTTTGCCCAATTGGTCTGAAATGGTCATAGATCTATGACCAATTCTTCCACGGTCACTAACAGAAGGTCACTAGTTGACATATTTCTTGTAATGAACATCACCATTTTCTTATTTGGACTTCCGAACCTAGTTATCTTGGACTGCCCGATTTCGATTGGAGGGTCCGAATCTGCCCTAAACTTCCCCTCCTTCCTTATACAAGAGACTCCTAGTCTAAATCTGTACAAAACCCTAAAATCTAGGAGATGTGTCCCTTCGCCCGCCGCCGCCTTCCGAACCCCCCTCGGGATCTCCCCCTGCCCGATCCACCCAACCAGCGCCCGACCTCCCCGCCCCATCCATCCCTTTGATCCATCTCCACCAGCCTCCAGAGCCCATCCGGCCTCCTCCTGCCTCCTTCCTCGCCCAACGTCGCCGACGATCAACAGCTCCCAACCTTCCTTTTCCTTACTTCTCCTCCCTCCTGTAATCCCTCTCTTCCTCTAGTCTCTCACCCCTCGAACCCTCTCTCTTCTCTTATACTGGAGCTTCGGCCGCCACGCCATGGATGAGCATGGTGCTCCACGCCGGTGCCAATGGATCACCCTCTCCGTCAGCGTTGAGCCGCCTCTCGCCATCATCTGCTCGTGCCTGAGCCAAGGGCCCCGACACCCCGCTTGACCTTCAGCTGCAGTCCCATCCGGCCTCTGCTTCGCCTTGACCACACCTTTGCTTCGCTCGAGCAGAGGCGAATGAACGGCGCCGCTCCAGCGACCCCGTGTCTCTGCCGATGAGGTCTGACGCCTCGGATGCACTGACATGGCGCCCAAACCCAGCCGTCCTCATCCGTCACCCTGGCGGCGACCAAGCCACCCGAGTGGCGCCGCTGCCTCCCCTGCTTCTGTTTGCGAGCGCGAAGGATGAGGACGACAGCGCCATGTCCCACCGCCGCCATGTTCTACCCGAGCCGTCCCGTCCGTAGCCTTCCGCGCGCTGCCGTCCAGGACCCCGACAGGCCGCGCCACTCACTAGAGGTGGAACCCCGCAGGTCGCGGCCCCCTCGCCTCCATCAATCCAGCGGCTCCGCCTTGTTTTTCCCTCTGTCGCTAACATCTCCCTCTGTGCTCCATGGACAGAACGCCATGGATGGTTGATTCCCGTGCCTGAGCTCCGTCCGCCGGTGCTGTTGCCCGGAACCGATGCCCACCGACAGGATCCGCCCCGTTCTAGCCGGTTCCCGCCGATCTCGTCGCTATAACCTCGTGCATCGCCGTCTTCTGCTTCGCCATCAGCCTATCGCTGCCTCTGTTCTTCAGTAACGAGCAGCTCGCTCAATCCCGCATTGACCGAGTGCCCCTCTGGTGGACCAGTTCGAGCGAGAGGGCTCGATCGCCTGCTTGTGGGCCGGCGGCGCTGCTTCCCCATGGCCTGCTACCTCACCGACCGGGCCGAAGCCTATGGTGAGCAGATCCCCAACGCCTCCCCTCTGTTCCCTTGGGCTTGTCCCAATTCTGCCACTGCTGAGGTCCTGCGCCAGTAGTGTCGGCCCGATTTATATTTTTCTGCTCCGGACGAATTCCCTAATTATCCAGGGAATTGTAGTTTTCCGAATAGCCCCTAAACTTCATGCATATAATAACTCATTAACCGATCATCGTATTAAAATGTTTCATATATGAAAAATGCTTAGAATCTTTTCTAGTTTTATAATATCCAACTTTCATCTATGTTAAAAATATTTAAAATGATGTTTGCTTATAATTTGCCATATTGCCATGTTAAAATGCTTTAATTCATAACTAAATAACCGTAGCTCCAAATTTCACAAACTTTATATGTAAATGGGTTATAAAAATGCTTAGTTTAACATGGTGCATTCATCTTGTATGTTTAACAACTCTAAAATATGGTTTAGGGCAGAATAGTACCAAATCCATAATTTTCATATGGGGATTCTGCAGACTTGTTGTTTGTTGTTCCGGCCTCATTTAAACTTGCCTAGTTAAGTAGTTTTATTATGCTTCACCCCTTTCCATGTTGACCAACATTTAATTTTGTTGAGTACTTAAATGGGAGAGAACTAAATAATTGTTGTGGTGTTTCGTCAATACGCAACTCGTTGCATATTGAGCTCCACTTAACTTGTAGTTTTGCTTGTCCACTTTGCCATGCCATGCCTCATTAAACCGGATATGCATCATACTTGGTTCTGCAGCATGCCATGATTATGTGATGGTTGTTTACCATGTTGTTTGCTTCTTTCCGCTGTTGCTTCTTTGGGTTGGTTCCGACAACGTCGCATTTTTGAGGATTCGTTCGACTTCGTCCGTTTGTCTTTTTCATGGACTCGTTCTTCTTCCTTGCGGGATCTCAGGCAAGATGACCATACCCTCGAAATCACTTCTATCTTTGCTTGCTAGTTGTTCTCTCTATCGCTAGGTCGCGCTACCTACCACTTTTTATATCATGCCTCCCATGTTGCCATGTCAAGCCTCTAACCGACCTTCCTAGCAAACCGTTGTGTGGCTATGTTACCGCTTTTGCTTAGCCACTCTTATAGCATTGTTAGTTGCAGGTGAAGCTAAAGTTTGTTCCATGTTGGAACATGGATATGTTGGGATATCACAATATCTCTTATTTTTAATTAATGCATCTATAGACTTGGTAAAGGGTGGAAGGCTCGGCCTTATGCTTGGTGTTTTGTTCCACTCTTGCCGCCCTAGTTTCCATCATACCAGTGTTATGTTCCTTGATTTTGCGTTCCTTACGCGGTTGGGTGTTATGGGAACCCCTTGACAGTTCGCTTTGAATAAAACTCCTCCAACAAGGCCCAACCTTGGTTTTACATTTGCCTAACAACCTAGCCTTTTTCCCTTGGGTTTCTGGAGCCCGAGGGTCATCTTTATTTTAACCCCCCCGGGCCAGTGCTTCTCTAAGTGTTGGGCCGAACTAGAGCACCGTGCGGGACCATCCCTTGGCAACTTGGGTTTTGTTGGTACATGTACGCTTAGCTTATCTGGTGTGCCCCAAGAACGAGATATGTGTAGCTCCTATCGGGATTTATCGGCACATCCGGGCGGTCTTGCTGGTCTTGTTTTACCATTATCAAAATGTCTTGTAACCGGGATTCCGGGACTGATCGGGTCTTTCTGGGAGAAGGAATATCCTTCGTTGACCATGAGAGCTTGTCATGGGCTAAGTTGGGACACCCCTGCAGGGTTTGAACTTTCAAAAGCCGTGCCCGCGGTCATGTGACAGATGGGAATTTGTTAATGTCTAGTTGTAGAGAACTTGACACTTGACTTAATTTAAAATACATCAACCGCATGTGTAGCCATGATGGTCTCTTTCCGGCGGAGTCCGGGAAGTGAACACGGTCTTGTGTTATGCTTGAACGTAAGTAGTTTCAGGATCACTTCTTGATCACTTCTAGCTTCTCGATCATTGCGTTGCTTCTCTTCTCGCTCTTATTTTCATATGTTAGCCACCATATATGCTTAGTGCTTGCTGCAGCTCCACCTCATTGCCCTATCCTACCCACAAGCTTAAATAGTCCTTATCTCGCGGGTGTGAGACTGCTGAGTCCTCGTGACTCACAGATACTTCCAAACAGTTGCAGGTGCCGATGATTCCCGTGCAGGTGACCCAACCCAGCTCAAGTGGGAGCTCGATGACGATCTTGATCATTTTTTTGTTTCATTTCCTATTGATCAGTAGTGGACCCCAGTAGGGACAATCGGGGATCTAGCATTTGGGGTTGTCTTTCTTTATTTTTGTCCCGTAGTCGGACCTTTGATTATACTTTGGATGATGTATGAATTATTTATGTATTGTGTGAGGTGGCGATTGTAAGCCAACCCTTTATCCCTTTCTTATTCAGTACATGGGATGTCTGAAGATTACCCCTCTTACGACATGCCTACCATGCGGCTATGCCTCTAAGTCGTGCCCCAACATGTGGGAGATATAGCCGCATTGTGGGTGTTATAGAATCATAGTCTCCATCATCCTTTCCTCACATAGTACAATGCTCTAATAATGATGATCATCACACTTTTATTTACTTACAACTCGAAAATTACAACTCGATACTAGAACAAAATATGACTCTATGTGAATGCCTCCGGCGGTGTACCGAGATGTGCAATGAATCAAGAGTGACATGTATGAAAGAATTATCAAGGTGGCTTTGCCATTTATACGATGTCAACTACATGATCATGCAAAGCAATATGACAATGATGAAGCGTGTCATAACAAACGGAACAGTGGCAAGTTGCATGGCAATATATCTCGGAATGGCTATGGAAATGCCATAATAGGTAGGTATGGTGTCTGTTTTGAGGAAGGTAAATGGTGGGTGTATGGTACCGGTGAAAGTTGCGCGGTACTAGAGAGTCTAGCAATGGTGGAAGCGTGAGTGTGCGTATAATCCATGGACTCAACATTAGTCATAAGAACTCACATACTTATTGCAAAAATCTATTAGTTATCGAAACAAAGTACTACATGCATGCTCCTGGGGGGATAGATTGGTAGGAAAAGACAATCGCTCGTCCCCGACCGCCACTCATAAGGAAGACAATCAATAAATAAATCATGCTCCGACTTCATCACCTAACGGTTCACCATACATGCATGCTACGGGAATCACTAACTTTAGAACAAGTATTTCTCAAATTCACAACTACTCAACTAGCATGACTCTGATATCACCATCTTCATATCTCAAAACAATCATCAACTATCAAACTTCACATAGTATTCAATGCACTTTTTATGATAGTTTTTATTATACCCATCTTGGATGCCTATCATATTATGACTAATTTTGTAGCCAAAGCAAATTACCATGCTGTTCTAAAAGACTCTCAAAATAATATAAGTTAAGCATGAGAGATCAATAATTTCTATAAAATAAAACCACCACCGTGCTCTTAAATATATAAGTGAAGCATTAGAGCAAAATTATCTAGCTCAAAAGATATAAGTGAAGCACATAGAGTATTCTAATAAATTCCGATTCATGTGTGTCTCTCCAAAAGGTGTATACAGCAAGGATGATTGTGGTAAACTAAAAATCAAAGACTCAAATCATACAAGACGCTCCAAGCAAAACACATATCATGTGGTGAATAAAAATATAGCCCCAAGTAAAGTTACCGATAGACTAAGACGAAAGAGGGGATGCCTTCCGGGGCATCCCCAACCTTAGGCTTTTGGTTGTCCTTGAATTTTACCTTGGGGTGCCTTGGGCATCCCCAAGCTTAAGTTCTTGCCACACTTTATTCCAAAATCCATCAAATCTTTACCCAAAACTTGAAAACTTCACAACACAAAACTCAACAGAAAATCTCATGAGCTTCGTTAGTATAAGAAAACAAACTACGACTTCAAGGTACTGTAATGAACTCATTCTTTATTTACATTGGTGTTAAACCTACTGTATTCCAACTTCTCTATGGTTCATACCCCCCGATACTAGCCATAGATTCATCAAAATAAGCAAACAACACACGAAAAAAGAATGGTCTGTAATAATCTGTAGGTTTCAAATACTTATGTAACCCCCAAAAATTCTGAAATAAATTTGTGGACATGAGGAATTTTTCTATTAATCATCTGCAGAAAGAATCAACCTAATTGCACTCTCCAGTAAAAAATGGCGGCAAATCTCATGAGCGCTAAAGTTTCTGTTTTTTACAGCAAGATCACAAAGACTTCCCCCAAGTCTTCCGAAAGGTTCTACTTGGCACAAACACTAATTAAAAGCATAAAACCACATCTAAACAGAGGCTAGATGAATTTTTTATTACTAAACAGGAACAAAAAACAAGAAACAAAAATAAAATTGGGTGGCCTCCCAACAAGCGCTATCGTTTAACGCCCCTAGCTAGGCATAAAAACAAGAATAGATCTAGGTAATGTCATCTTTGGTAGGCAATTCTTCAATAGTACACTTATAACCCTTAGGAGTTTCCTTGTTTTTATTAATGATCAAACTCCTAGGCAAGAAATCAAGAAAATCATTTGTCGCAAAAGGTTCCTTAATGATAGTGAAAAAGTTGGGCTGAACACTTATTGCTTTGAGATCCACATTTTCCTTACTAGAAGATTCACCTTTTTTATTTTTAGGCACATACATAAACTTAGCAACTCTAGTAGTACGAGGATTTGGAGTATTTTTCCTGGAATAAACGGCAGACCGTAAGTTGGTAATAATATCCTCAAGTTTATCAATTCTTGTGGAATCTTGATCTATCTTTTTGTTGACTATGGTTGAGGTAGTCCTGGATTAGGGGGTGTCCGGATGGCCGGACTATACCTTCAGCCGGACTCCTGGACTATGAAGATACAAGATTGAGGACTTCGTCCCGTGTCCGGAAGAGACTTTCCTTGGCGTGGAAGGCAAGGTTGGCGATACGGATATGTAGATCTCCTACCATTGTAACTGACTTTGTGTAGCCCTAACCCTCTCCAGTGTCTATATAAACCGGAGGGTTTTAGTCCGTAGGACAACATACAGAATAACAATCATACCATAGGCTAGCTTCTAGGGTTTAGCCTCTCCGATCTCATGGTAGATCTACTCTTGTACTACCAATATCATCAATATTAATCAAGCAGGACGTAGGGTTTTACCTCCATCAAGAGGGCCCGAACCTGGGTAAAACTTCGTGTCCCTTGCCTCCTGTTACCATCCGGCCTAGACGCACAGTTCGGGACCCCCTACCCGAGATCTGCTGGTTTTGACGCCAACATTGGTGCTTTCATTGAGAGTTCCTCTGTGTCGTCGCCGTTAGGCTTGATGGCTCCTACGATCATCAATAGCGATGCAGTCCAGGGAGACACCTTCCTCCCCGGACAGATCTTCATCTTCGGCAGCTTCGCACTGCGGGCCAATTCACATGGCCATCTGGAGCAGATCGAAAGCTATGGCCCTGGCCGTCAGGTCAAATTTGGAAGTTTAAACTACACGGCCGACATCCGCGGGGACTTGATCTTTGACGGATTTGAGCCACTGCCGAGCGCGCCGCACTATCACGACGAGCATGATCTAGCTCTGCCATCAAACAGTGCCCTGGAGGCCGCACCCGCATCGGCTTCGACCCTTAATTCAGAGCCAACTGCGCCGATCGAGGATGGGTGGTTGGACGCCGCCTCGGGGGCTACGATCCCAACAGTGATCGAGCCGAATACCAGCCCCGCACTCCGCGAGACTCATGACTCAAAGGAGCCGGACTCCTCTCCGGACTCTGAACCATCCGCGCCCCTGTCGATCGAATCCGATTGGGCGCCGATCATGGAGTTTACTGCCGTGGACATCTTTCAACACTCGCCTTTCGGCGATATTCTGAAGACACTAAAGTCTCTCTCTTTATCAGGAGAGCCCTGGCCGGACTACGGTCAGCAAGGTTGGGATACAGACGATGAAGAAATTCAAGCCCACCCACCACCCACTTTGTAGCCACTGTCGACGATTTAGCCGACATGCTCGACTTCGACTCCGAAGACATCGATGGTATGGACGCCGATGAAGGAGACAATGAAGAACCAGCGCCTATTGGGACCTGGAAAGCCACCTCGTCATATGACGTATACATGGTGGACGCACCAAAAGATGACGACGAGGAGCGGAAGGACGCACCAAAGGCTTGTTCCCTCAAGAAGCAGTCAAAGCGGCGACCCAAGCGCCGCCCCAAATCCCGCCTCGACAGAAATAACGATCACACAGACCTAGCGCTGGAGCAGGGCGAACTGCTGCCGGACAACGGCAATCCAGATAATCAAACTGAACAAACAAATTCTATCAAGGATAATGGTCCGGACGACATAACGCCGGACAGGCACCCGGAGCAGCAGAATGCCCGTAAAAGGCTTGTTGCCACCGCGAGGAGTCTTAAAAAGCAGAAGCAAAGGCTCAAGGCTGCGCAAGACACACTCCAAATCAGATGGAGTAAAATACTCAACACGGCAGCGAGGTACGGCGACAATCGCCCCTCCAAGAGCTACCCAAAGCGGAAGCTGCTACTTGAATTCGATGAGGAGGCCTCAGACCCCCCACAACCAAATATCAAAGAAGCCACCTGGCCGGATAGACAAGCCCTCTACCAACACAGAGCGGCATACAATGCCACTCACAATATAACATGCAACCCATGCGAGGGCTCGCACCCAAAGGACGGCGCAGCAAGATCCATCTATGGACCACGCAAGCGTGCCCCAGCATACAATGCAACACAACAAACATCCGAACAACGCGGTACACCCAGCTACAGGGGTGCCACACACCCCCTATGTTTCACCGATGAGGTGCTGGACCATGAATTTCCAGAGGGATTCAAACCCGTAAACATAGAGACATACGACGGAACAACAGACCCTGGGGTCTGGATTGAGGACTACATCCTTCATATCCATATGGCTCGAGGAGATGATCTCCACGCCATCAAGTACTTACCCCTCAAGCTCAAAGGGCCAGCTCGTCACTGGCTTAGAGGCCTCCCCGAAAGATCCATTGGAAGTTGGGAAGAGCTCGAAGACGCCTTTCGGGAAAATTTTCAAGGGACTTATGTCCGACCTCCGGATGCGGACGATTTGAGTCATATAACTCAACAGCCCAGAGAGTCAGCCCGAAAGCTTTGGAACAGGTTTCTTACTAAAAAGAACCAGATTGTCGACTGTCCGGATGCCGAAGCCTTGGCAGCTTTTAAGCATAGCGTCCGTGACGAATGGCTTGCTAGACACCTCGGCCAAAATAAGCCGAGAACAATGGCTGCATTAACAAGCCTCATGACCCGCTTTTGCGCGGGTGAGGACAGCTGGCTAGCCAGATGCAGCACCAGCGACCCCAGTACATCTGAAGTTAGAGATGGAAACGGGAAATCACGGCGCAACAGCAATAACAAACGCCGGAATAAAGAAGACAACACGAAGGGCATGGCAGTAAACGCCGGATTCAAAAGCTCTCGGCCAGGTCAGTAAAAGCCGCCCTCTAAAGGCACCAGGGATGAACTGTCCAGCCTCAACAAAATTCTGGACCAAGTATGTCAGATCCATAGTACCCCTGGTAAACCTGCTAATCATACCCACAGAGAATGTTGGGTCTTCAAGCAGTCCGGCAAGCTCAACGCCGTACACAAGGGGGAGGATACACCAAGTGAAGACGAGGACGAGCCTCCCAAGCAAGACACTAGGGAACAAAAGAAATTTCCACCAGAAGTCAAAACAGTAAATGTGTTACATGTGATCAAGGGAAAAAACAACGCGGCACTCCCAGGAAAATATACCCAAGTGCCTGTCACCGCGAAGTCCTGCCACTAGTCGTCTCAACCGATCACTTTCGACCATCGCGATTACTCAGCAAGTATACGACGCGCAGGATGGGCTGCCCTGGTATTAGACCCAATAATTGGCGGATATCACTTCACACAAGTCTTGATGGACGGTGGGAGCAATCTAAACCTAATATATCAGGATACAATCCGCGGGATGGGGTTAGACCCAACAAAAATTCGCCATAGCAATACTACCTTTAAAGGAGTAACGCCAGGCCCAGGGGCTCATTGTACGGGCTCCCTCCTACTACAAGTTATATTCGGCTCCCCTGATAACTTCCGTCGTGAGCATTTAAACTTCCACATCGCTCTGTTCCAAAGTGGCTATCAAGCACTGCTCGGACGCGAAGCTTTCACTTGCTTTAATGCAATACCACACTACGCCTCCCTCACACTCAAGATGCTCAGTCCACGTGGCATCATTTCAGTGAACGGAAATATCAAGCGATCTCTGCGCGCCGAAGAGAGTGCGGCTGCCTTGGCAGCCGCACACTAAAGGCGCCCGGACCAGCGAAAGCATCCAATAGGTCGTCAAGACCTCAGACGCAACTAGTCAAGTCCGGCGCCGCTATTTATACCGAATAAATGGTCACACCCCTATTTGTCAATACAAGGGGCTCAACGCGCGCAGACAAGTGGCAATTTCTTCTCATCTTGAATTATACATGGTTTCTTTAAAAACTATCTTTTTGCACAACAACTTTTTCACCTAAATTCCTCTCTTTTACAGACGATCATCGTGCTACACCCGTCCAGGATACGGCACAATGGAGACATAGGCGTAGACGTGCAACAGGGACCCGCTCCAAGGATTCTTTTTAGATTAAGACCCTGCGTAAACCTTTTTTACTGTCTCTTGTTGATACATATCCACCGTTGAGAAGGATGCTGACGTCTTAGCATGTGGCCACACCAGAACAATGCACGTACCTGGACACAAGGGGCTTCTTACAAAGGCCATTATTTATGCCCGGTTTATACCACAAAGACCGAATACCTTAGGGAGTGTTCGGCGTCGCGAGTTTGGCCCTATATGCATCAGCTCCGAATCATTGTCTTTGGTCAAATGTTGGGTTTGCCCGGCTCCTGTGTTTTGGTGCCTTACGTTCCGCTTTACCAGCTAAGGTAGCACCAGGAGAACTACTGCGATTCTGCCCTGGTTCATCCGGACGAGCACCTCAGTAGAGAAAGCTGAAAACTGACTGTCATGATATAGTGTGAGACTGGTCAACCACTCGATGACCCATTGGAATGTTAGAATTCCTCCGCCTTAACGAAGGGCCGTTTTCGGCCAGGCATGTACGCACCCCGGGATCGGGAGAGTGCCGAGCCACCAGGGGCTATCTAGTAGCCCCACTGTCAAACTCCTATGGCTAAGTGAAAGTGCTAAAGCATTCTAGTCCGGTTGCCTCGCTCGCTCCGCTATCACCTCCTTAATAGGACCAAGACGTTGGGTTAAGTGTGAACGCGTGTTTTTTGCGAGCACCTCCGCATTATATGTGTGGGGATTGAAGCCGGCGGCTGCAATCTTTCAGGTTATACACACGTATACATAAACGGCCGCCCAGGAGGCATCATATTACTTTCAGGCAAAAGTATAAAAATAGCCTTATAAAAATTTATAAAAGCATTTCGCTTACAATGAGATTACATATCACTCAAACATAATATCTTTTGAGCACTGGGTCTCTATCAAACGAGCACCCTCAAGAACTTCTTCAAAGTAGTGCTCAGCAGCCATTCGACCTATGGCCGAATCCCGCGCTGCAATAGTGGTAGCTTCCATCTCCGCCCAGTATGCTTTAACACGGGCAAAGGCCATCCGTGAGCCCTCTATGCATGCCGACCTCTTCATCGCATTAATGCGCGGCACCACGTCAAGGAACTGCTGCACCAAGCTGAAATAGCTGTTCGGTTTTGGCCTTTCCGACCATAGCTGAGCCACAACAGACCTCATGGCGAGTCCGGACAACCTATTCAGTTCGGCCCATTCAGCTAATTGGCCAGTCAATGAAAGCGGACGCTCGGGAGAATGGAATTGTGTCCAAAACAGCTGGTCCACTTCACGGTCCGTCTGACCCTGGAAGTACTTGGCCGCATCGGCAGCGCTCGCCGCCAAATCCATATACACATCCTCCGAACTCCACAGCCGATCCAGAGAGGCATACCGTGGATCTCTGAACTTCGTCCGCAACATAAAGGATTTCCCAGCTACAATATCCCCGGCTTCCCGCAGCTCCTCCTTCTTCGCCCTCATAGTAGAGCGGATGTCTTTTCTCGTTGCAGCAGCCTTCTCAAGGTCCGATACCTTCGCTAGGTTTTCCTTTTCAAGAACCCGGCAACGGTCGGCGGTGGCTTTTAATTCTATGGCCATCTTGGCCATCTTATCTTGGCTCTCCACATGCGCGGCCTTCTCGGCTTTCAACTCATCGGCCGCCTTCAAAGCAGCCGCATTACCAAACCTCGCTTGTTCCTAGGCTTGGGCAAGTTCTGCCCGCAAGGCTTCAACAGTGGCAGCTCCATTTGCAGTCACAACATATTAAAGATACTGGCATCATGCTGCTCTTACTATGTGGCGTTTACCAGATAATGACACTTACCCTGTGCCTCGTCAAGCCTTTTGATAACAAGCTCGATGTCGGCGTCTGCCGCATCCAACTTCCGTTTTAAATGGGCAAACTCGCTAGTCCGGCTAGCCACTGGAGCTTATCACCTGCACATAGAGGCAGTATGGATATCCAGAGTCTCAGGGGCTACTATCTACACAGGGCACACCTAGCATGTGCAGGACTATCATACATTATTTTACGTACCTCAAAGCCTATCAGTAGACTCATAAAAGCTTCATGCAATCCACTTTCGGTGGACGAGATTCTCTCCATCACCGTATTCATCAGCACACGGTGTTCATCTGAGATGTCCGCTCGCCCCACCAACTCCCTCAGAACATCCGACCGCACACCAGACGGTGCCGGACTCTTTTGTCCGCTCTCTTCGGGAGCCAGACACCGGGAGCTTCGGGGGTTAATGGGATTATCTTCTGGCCTCACCGGACTCAGAGAGGCCCTCCGCGACGACACTTCGGGGTCGCCCGCTTCCCGAGCGGAGGAGTCCGGAGGAGGCGTTTCGCTCTCCATCATCTCTGGAAGAAGATCCCCCGAAGACAAGCTCATTTGAGAGGGGCTAACGCCCGAACTGCAAAGATATATGCACTGGTTATTTTCTCAAAAGAAAAAGATGGCATACCTGTACTATTAAAGTATTTCGGCTCACTTACGACTCGCTGGAGAATTGATCCCCCCACGGACTTTGTGCGGCAAAAGCACCCCCCAAGGTAGGACCCTCTGTGGGAGACTTCTTCTCCCGTTTGGAAGCTTCGGCTTCCGAATCCCCGGGCGCAGTCCTTTTCCTCCTCCGGTCGTCTTCCTTCATGGAGACGCTCGCTCCCTCGGTTAGAATGGGCAGCGTTGGGGGCCTGCGTCCGCCCGTATTATCCTCCCCAGTATCTTCCATCAAGGGATCCGGGAAAGGTGTGACCTGGAGCATCTTTTCCAATACCGGATTGTCCATACCCTCAGGGAGGGGGGTCGAACACCGAATCAACTTCGCCTTTGTTAGCCAGTCCTGGTCAAAAAGCAAACTCTCAGAAATAACTTCGTAACAGATGAGAGATAGTATGTTCGGCCGGAAGATTCCTTACCTGTTCGGCGGCGCGGTTACTGCTCAAGCCCACGTCCTCGGTGATTTTCGGACACTCTACCTGAGGTCCAAAGAATGACTTGTACATCTCCTCGTGCGTCAGGCCGAGGAAATTTTGAATGACACGCGGTCCCTCGGGATTGAACTCTCACAAGCAAAGGGGCCGGCGTTTGCAAGGCTGGACTTGACGAACCAGCATAACTTGTATTACCGCAACCAAACTAAAATCTCCATTGAAGAGATCTCGACCGCGGCAGTATAGGCACGTCCTTGGCTGGACCCCAGCTCAGACCTCTGCTGATCCATGACATCAGTTGTGGTGGAGGGCCCGAGCGGAAAATAGGGGCAGCCGCCCACTTGGCACTTCTAGGAGCCGTGATGTAGAACCACTCCCGTTGCCACAATTCAGACACCTCTGGAATGGAACCTTTGGGCCATGGAGCTCCCGTCATCTTGCATATTGAGGCACCTCCACACGCTGCATGTTGCCCCTCGATCAACTTCAGCTTTACTTCAAAGGTCTTGAGCCACAGGCCAAAGTGAGGGGTAACCCGGAGGAAGGCCTCACACACGACAATAAATGTGATGATATGAAGAAAGTAGTCCGGAGCTAGATCATGGAAATCTAGCCCATAATAAAACATCAAACCCCTGACGAAAGGATCCAGAGCAAGGCCTAGACCTCGGAGGAAGTGGGAGATGAACACGACGTTCTCGTTGGGTTCGGGGGAGGGGACGGCCTGCCCTCGGGCAGGCAGCCGATGCAAAACCTCGGCGGTCAGATATCTGGCCTCCCTCAACTTTTTGATGTCTTCTTCCGTGACGAAGGAAGGCACCCATCGGCCTTGAAGGCTAGATCCGGACATGATTGAAGGTTCGGAGCACCTGACCTGAACTTTGGGTGTTTGAGCTTGAGGTGGGGGAAGGATTTGGTTGAGCATGGGAGGGAAAAAATAAAAGCCTTGTCCCTTTATCAAGAGGGTGAATATCAAGTGTCCTCTCCGTGGCCGTTTGGACTTGCCTATAGTCTAGGGGTCCTAGAAGCGGTTGGGTTACCCACACCCGTATTGATGAGAATCCTGGAATAAGGGGACACGATCTCTGCTTCGACCAGACGTGCCAAGGAAACCGCCTCGCATGACACGCTGAGGTGTGACAATAAAACGATTTGAATAAAGGCTTGGCCGTGGTGCGATGTCATACTACGGAATATGTCAGCAAATTAGATTTGTGTAAATATTATTCTCTCTATGGCAATATGTAGAAACTTATTTTGCAGAGCCGGACACTATCTTTGTGTTCAAAATTTTCTATGTAGTACTTGGAGGAGGAACCCGCCTTGCAATGCCGAAGACAATCTGCGCGCTGGACTCGTCGTCATTGAAGCCTGGTTCAGGGGCTACTGAGGGAGTCCTGGATTAGGGGGTGTCCGGATGGCCGGACTATACCTTCAGCCGGACTCCTGGACTATGAAGATACAAGATTGAGGACTTCGTCCCGTGTCCGGAAGGGACTTTCCTTGGCGTGGAAGGCAAGCTTGGCAATACGGATATGTAGATCTCCTACCATTGTAACCGACTTTGTGTAGCCCTAACCCTCTTCGGTGTCTATATAAACCGGAGGGTTTTAGTCCGTAGGACAACATACAGAACAACAATCATACCATAGGCTAGCTTCTAGGGTTTAGCCTCTCCGATCTCGTGGTAGATCTACTCTTGTACTACCCATATCATCAATATTAATCAAGCAGGACGTAGGGTTTTACCTCCATCAAGAGGGCACGAACCTGGGTAAAACTTCGTGTCCCTTGCCTTCTGTTACCATCCGGCCTAGACGCATAGTTCGGGACCCCTACCCGAGATCCGCCGGTTTTGACACCGACAATGGTTCTTTTCTTTAAAAAAATCAGAGTAACTCCTACGTTAGATCCATATTGGGTAATATGGTTGTGGATATTTTTATCCAAATTCTCAATCAACTCTATAGTGGCAACTTTATTTGACATAATTTCAAGCCTTGGCATCACATGTTCCAAAGTTAAAATAGTTCCATTAACCAAGAGAGGTGGTGAACCAAACAAATCTATCATAGCATTATAAGTGAACCAAACAAATCTATCATAGCATTATAAGAATCAAAAGTATGGCTACCCAAGAAATTCCATCCGGTAATGGTATCAAGAATATATCTATTCCAAGGGGTGATGCCTACATAAAAATTGCGAAGAGGAACGAAAGTGGATTGCTTCCTAGTGGATCTATTCTGAGCATTGCAAATTCCATACCAAGCATCTTTTAAATGTTCTCCCTCCCTTTGTTTAAAATTAAGAACTTCATGATCGGGAGTACTAACGATGATAGAAGGGCTAGCCATAATAGCAAAACCAACGATCTAACACACGGATACACAAGAAGCAAGCGAAAAGATACGAACGGAAAAGAGGGAAAATAAAACGGCAAGAGTGAAGTGGGGGAGAGGAAAACGAGAGGCAAATGGCAAATAATGTAATGCGAGGGATAAGAGTTTGTGTTACTTGATGCAACCTCCCCGGCAATGGCGCCAGAAATGGCTTGTTGAAGGGAGATCAAATCTTGACTTGACTTGGTGCGACCTCCTAGGCAACGGCGCCAGAAATCCTTCTTGCCACCTCTTGAGCATGCGTTGGCTTTCCCTTGATGCGGAAAGGGTGATGCAGCAAAGTAGCGTAAGTATTTCCCTCAGTTTTTGAGAACCAAGGTATCATTCCAGTAGTAGACTACACGCTAGTCGCCTAGTACCTGCACAAACAAACAAGAACCTTGCAACCAACGCGATAAAGAGGTTGTCAATCCCTTCACGGTCACTTATGAAAGTGAGATCTGATAGAGATAATAAGATAAATATTTTTGGTATTTTTTTGTATAGATTGGAAAATAAAGATTGGAAAATAGAAATAGCAAGTGGATAGGAAAATAATATGATGGAAGATAGACCCGGGGTCCATAGGTTTCACAAGTGGCTTCTCTCAAGATAGCAAATTCTACGGTGGGTGAACAAATTACTGTCGAGCAATTGGTAGAAAAGCACATAGTTATTAGAATATCTAGGCATGATCAAGTATATAGGCATCACGTCCGCGACAAGTAGACCGAAACGATTCTGCATCTACTACTATTACTCCAGACAACGACCGCTATCCAGCATGCATCTAGAGTATTAAGTTCATAAGAACAGAGTAACGCATGAGGCAAGATGACATGATGTAGAGGGATAAACTCAAGCAATATGATATAAACTCCATATTTTTATCCTCGATGGAAACAATACAATACGTGACTTGCTGGCCCTCCTATCACTGGGAAAGGACACCGCAAAATTGAACCCAAAGCTTAGCACTTCTCCCATTGCAAGAAAGATCAATCTAGTAGGCCAAACCAAACTGATAATTCAAAGAGACTTGCAAAGACATTAAATCATGCATAAAAGATTTCAGAGAAGAATCAAATATTGAATATTGTTCATAGATAATCTTGATCACAAACCCGCAATTCATCGGATCTCGACAAACACACCACAAAAAGAATTACATCAAATAGATCTCCAAGAGAATCGAGGAGAACTTTGTATTGAGATCAAAAGACAGAGAAGAAGCCATCTAGCTAATAACTATGGACCCGAAGATCTGTGGTAAGCTACTCACACATCATCGGAGAGGCTATGGTGTTGATGTAGAAGCCCTCCGTGATCGAGTCCCCCTCTGGCGGAGCGCCGGAAAAGGCCCCAAGATGGGATCTCATAGGTACAGAAGGTTGCGGCAGTGAAATAGGGTTTCGTGGTGCTCTTGCATGTTTTTGGGGGTATATGGGTATATATAGGAGGAAGAAGTACGTCGGTGGAGCTGCGAGGGGCCCACGAGGGTGGGGGGCGCACCTACCCCCCTGGGCGCGCCCTCCTGCCTCGTGGCCTCCTCGCTTCTTTCTTGATGTCCACTGTAAGTCTCCTGGATCACGTTTGTTCCAGAAATAACTCTCCCGAAGGTTTCATTCCGTTTGGATTCCGTTTGATATTCTTTTTCTACGAAACACTGAAATAGGAAAAAAAACTGCAATTTGCACTGGGCCTTTGGTTAAAAGGTTAGTCCCAAAAATAATATAAAAAGGTATATTGAAGCCCATTAAACATCCAAAACAGATAATATAATAGCATGGAACAATCAAAAATTATAGATACGTTGGAGACGTATCAGGCATCCTGCCCAACCTTGAGTTGTGGGGTAGGTTCTTCTACTTGAAGCTCGGGACCCGTCCTATGGGCGAGCCGGCCCAGTGCGGATCTTGCGTCGCTGTGTAGCGCAGCGGCTCCGAAACCCAGTTCCCATTCATCGCCTTGCCGGAGTCGGCGAAGTTGTTGCAGAAGTCGTACTTCTACGTCCGCAACTTCCATCCGACCAGAGACTACATCAAGCTACCAGCTTTGACAATCGGCCCACCAGGCGAACTGCGTGACAATTGGGGGCAGCAGCGGAAGCCGGTGTCGGCCGCCATCATGAGCATCCTGGTCCGGCTCTTGGAGATGACGGACATGGAGGGCCTCAAGCCGGCCGACCTGCCGGATTCCTTCGTCCACCATCGGGATTCTCCTCTCCAGGCCCGGCTGCACCAGATCTATGACATGAGTGGCCATCGGGATCTATGTCGAATGTCAACCAAGGAGCTACCACTGATCGAGGTGACCCACCACATCAACTTATTCTCCGATAGTCAACTTAGCGAGGCTGACTTGAGATTCGGCAAGCAGCCATACAGTCTTGCCAACCCGCCACCACCGGTTAGTATCTGGTCCCCATTCTTTGCTCACGCAATGCTCCTTATCCGACCTGAACACTCAGACACGGGGCAGCACTTTCCTAGCTAGGTGGTAGCCAATGCGTTGGCTCCAGGCCAGCAATGGATGCCGGACCGCGAGGAGAGCAACATGGGCGACCCCGAGCTGGGGGCGGCCGCATTGGAAGACGACGGCGACGCTACCGCTGCCTGGGGAGGCGACGCCGAAGGAGGCGGCATAGGAGGAAGCAGTAACGACCGGTCCTAGCCGGATGATGATGAAGATGGTAAGGGGCAACGCCGCCCCGAAGGCGCCGAAAGGATGGGGGCCGGCTCCTCGACGGCGCGGCCGTCCAGCGGAGCGCCGACTGACGCACCCTGTGTAAGTAAACATCACGCCGTGGGTATGTTCGGCAACAGGTCACCCAAGAAGGCCAAGCAGACAGCCACGACCAAGTGGCAGGAAGCTGCGAAGGCGGCCGCCACCCGGAGGGCCCCGAAGGAGCGCCCAATGGTGTCCGGGAAAGTACATTGGTCACACTATCTTAATCGATTTTCTTTCTCTTTGCGAATTTGTCATCTTTGTTCACTTTGCTGTGCAGGGCCGCGATCTCCATATCTTGGGCTCCATCCGCCTCGTTGGTCGGATCAGCAGGCGGCTCCGAGGAGGGGCAACGTGTGGACCCGGCCACTGCCCTTTGGGAGGCGACAGAAAGGAATGCATGGAGGCGCGGGAGGAGCGGGAAGCGGCCGCGGCATGGGCGGAGGCCGGTGCCCAGGCCGCCACGTCCGCGCAGGCGGAGGGCCAACGGCAGTGTTGGTGCGGGCGAAGGCAGCGACCAAGGCCCAGGCGGAGGCCGACGCTAAGGCCGGGAGGACCTGGCTGGTGGCGAGATCCTGGAGGCCGCCAATCTTGAGCCGCCGGAGCAGGAGGTTGCCGACTCCATGGTCCCGGAGGCGGAGGTGACCTAGCATAGCCCAAGTGCCGGTGAGCGGGGTGGCGGCCATGCCGAAGGGCCGGAAATGTTGCTGGCCACCGCCGGGTTGGCGACGAGCCAGGCCATGACAACACGCACCCCCTTGCACCTAAGATACATTCATTTTTCATCATACTTTTATGTTGATATTTATTGCATTATGCGCTGTTATTACACATTATGGTATAATACTTATGCCTTCTCTCACTTATTTTACAATTTTTACATGAAGAGGGAGAATGCCGGCAGCTGGAATTCTGGACTGCAAAAGGAGCAAATATTAGAGACATATTCCGCACAACTCCAAAAGTCCTAAAACTTCACGGAGAATTGTTTTGGAATATATAAAAATATTGGGTGAAGAAAACACTAGAGGGGCCCACCAGCCATCCACTAGTGTGGGGGGCGCGCCCTACCCCCTGGGTGCGCCCCTGCTTTGAGGGACACATGGTTGGCCCCGACGCCCATCTTCTACTACATGGTGTGTTTTGACCTGGATAAAATGAGAAGGAAGCTTTCGGGATGAAGCGCCGCCGTCTCGAGGCGGAACTTGGTCGAAACCAATCTAGGGCTCCGGCGGAGCTGTTCTTGAGGGAGTCCTGGACTAAGGGGTTCGCGGGCGTCCGGCCTATTAGCCATGGGCCGGACTGATGGGCTGTGAAGAACACAAAGACCGAAGACTGCACCCATGTCCGGATGGGACTCTCCTTGGCGTGGAAGGCAAGCTTGGCGACCAACTATGAAGATTCCTTTCTTTTTAACCGACCTTGTGTAACCCTAGATACCTCCCGTGTCTATATAAACCGGAGGGCTAGGTCCGTAGAGAGGCTGAATCCTCATAATCATAACCAGGTTAGACTCTTCGGGTTTAGCCACTACGATCTCGTGGTAGATCAACTCTTTTAATACTCATATTCATCAAGATCAATCAAGCAGGACGTAGGGTATTACCTCCATAGAGAGGGCCCGAAGCTTGGTAAAACATTATGTCCCCTGTCTCCTGTTACCTTTGATCCTAGACGCACAGTTCGGGAACCCCCTACCCGAGATCTGCCGGTTTTGACACCGACATTGGTGCTTTCATTGAGAGTTCCACTATGCTGCCCCCAAAAGGTTTGATGGCCCCTTCAATCATCAACAATGATGCTGTCCAAGGTGAGACCTTCCCCCTGGACAGATCTTCATGTTCGGCGGCTTCGCACTGCGGGCCAACTCGCTTTGCCATCTGGAGCAGATCGATAGCTACGCCCCTGGCCACCAGGTCAGATTTGGGAGCTTGAACTACGTTGCGGACATCCGTGGAGACATGATCTTCGCTGGATTCGAGACCGCGGCATCCACTCTTGGTCACCCGGATGGGCATGACCTAAATCTGTCATCGGACCGCATCCAGGAGATAGCTCCTGTAACTGCTCTGGCCTTAGATCCAGAGCATACTACGCCATCCAAGGACCGGAGGCTCAACCCCACCACGGAGGCCACAGATTCCGCGGCGTTGGAGCCGCACATGGACTTAATGTCACATCCCTAGCTTCTGGTTTTGCACTAGGCTAGCTTCATGTGTGCATCATGTTTAAATTTTATTTAAAAGTTTAATTGGGGATGATAAAACCCTAGCACTTTGAAATCCAAATAGGTCCAGCTTAAATAAATTGCATTCAAGAACCCAAAATGCTCTTATTTGATGTTTGATATTTTTGGCAATGGTTTTGATACATACCAGAAATAATGAGCATTTTTAAGGAACAAGTTGGGCATTGAATTTAAGTCATAAAATATTTGAATTGGGGAATTTAATTGCTATTAATATTATTAAATGCTCCAAAAATTCTGGAAATAGCTAAGGGCCTCTGAGATAATTCAGTTATTGCCCATAATTAATTTCGGGATTTATAGAAATGATTTGGTGTTTTTACCAAATCAAAAACAAATTGCAAAAATAGAAAACAGAAATCAAAATAGGAAAAAAAGCAGAGAAGGAGAAAACCTACCTGGCCTTACCTGTAGTCGGCCGAGCTGCACTGGCCAGCCCACCTGGTGCCCCAGCCCACCAGGGACAGAGCCGTCTTCAACCTCTGCTTACTGGCAGAGGCGTGTCCACGCGCGCGTCGTAGCTCTCCACCTCCTGCTTGCCGCTGTCCGCCTGGAGCTGGCTACGAACGACACACGACCCCCTCGACCCCCCTCACTTTCCCCGGCTCACTCTCACTCTCTCTCATCCCCATCCCTTCCCCTGGATTTCCCTCTCTCTCATGGCCGAGCGCGCCGTCGCCGCCGTCAACAGCCACCGCGGCCACAGCCGCCCTCGAGCCTCTCCGACATGTCCCCGAGCTCCGTCACGATGTGTTCGTCCTCTCCACCAAGTCACGCTGCCCCAGAAGCTCTGCTGCATCTCCAACGCCGCCGTTTTCCTCCTCGGTCGTCCGAGATCGCCGCCGCCTGTACGTCACTGTCCGGCCTTCCCCAAGCCCGCGTCGACGCCCGCTGCAACCACTGTGAGCTCCCGCCTTGAAACCCGCTCTTCCCTGAGCTTGTTACGCCCTGTAGTCGTCGCCCCTTGCCGATCGAATCGCACCGCCGCCAGAGCTCCTCACCGCTGTGGCCACGTCCACTTGAGCTTGAAACCGTGTACGTCACCGCACTGAGCACGTCACCACGGGGCCGTAGCAACCACCCATTTCTCCTGCCGTGCCCTGCGACGTCGGAACGGTCGACGTCCGAACTCCGGCCACCGCAGACGTGCTTGCCGCCGTCGTCTCCGGCTCCCCCCAGCAGCTGCCACCACCACCGTTGGACGCGCCACCTCGCGGGCGTTCCAACGAGCCCAACCCCGCCTCCTCTTGTCACCTAAATCGCAGGGACGAGTGACTCCGCTGCATCTGTGTGCTCGCCGGCGATTAACCGCCGATGACAACCATAGTTAGGGGCTAATCACCCCACTAACGAACCCCCTGGGCCACTGACGCATGGGCCCCACGCCCTAATTAAGCTCAGCTTTATTTCTGCCTAGTTTAGTTATAACCCAACGGGACCCACACGTCAGAGTTGACCGTGCTGACGTGGCTGTTGACTAGGCCCACCTGTCTGTGACACTAGCCAGCTCTGTGCCACTGACGTGTGGACCCCACACATTAGGTTTGACCTAGACCAGCCTCAGTTGACTCGCTGACGTCATGCTTGCATAATGTTGACGCAGTTAATAATTTTCTAGATTAAAAATAATCCAGGAAATTTCAGAAAATATCGAAAACTTTGAAAAATCATAGAAATTAAACCGTTACTCCAAATGAAAAGATTTATATATGAAAAATGATCAGAAAAAATCCAAAGAATCTGTTTATGGCATTTTCATGCATGTTAGAACAACTTATGAATGCTGTTTAGGCCAATTAATATAAATGGAATTTAAACTCTCACATATGGAGTTAGAATTTGAACCTAGGGTTCAAACCAACTTCACTTAATATGGTTGCTAGTTGCATTAGTTCAATCAACAGCATATTGCCATGTCATGAGCGTGCATCATATTGTTGCATTGCATTGATTGTGTTTCTTCCTTGTTTGCCGGTATTGTCCCCTCTCGGTAAATGTGGTTTCGACGATGAGTTCGATGACACCGATGAAGAGCTATTACTATCTTCAGAAGTCCCAGGCAAGCAAAACCCCCTTGTTCATTCCGATACAATCCCACTCTCTCGCTCCTGCTCTCTTTTACTGCATTAGGACAACAACGATTCAACTGTTATATGTTGCGGTAGTTGAACCCCTTTCCTTTGCATGACCTGTCATTGCGATAGTAAATAGATGAAACCCACTAGCATGAGTAGGAGTTGTTTGAGCCCTGATGTGCCTACTCATTCATGTTTGCTTGTCATGCCTGCTATTGCTTAGAGTTGTGTCAGGTCTGATTCATCGGGGATGAATTAGAAAGTTGTGAACATGTCCTACTGTGTGTGAGCTAAGTGTGTGAACACGATTTGGTAAATGTAGCGGTGAGAGGCCATGTAGGAGTACATGGTGGGTTGTCTCATTGAAACCGTTCTCAGGAACTGAGTTCTATGTTTGTGATCCATGAAACAGCTACTACCACACATTGGGCCCTGAAATATGACCCTGCTCGACTTACTGACCCCTCTCGTCCTCTGTCCAGGAGTTGCAACTAGTTTCTGGTGTTTATAGGATATGTGTTGGCGGCCGTGCGTAGCGCTGACCCTAGGGGTGGGCTATGATGCGGTAGATACACCGTGGCACGGTGTACCGGGCACCCGTTTGGTGTCTCGGGAACCCTACACACATCGTTTGGGGCTGTGAGCGAAACTCCGGCCGGATCACCTCGCGGATGGAACCCGAATAGGCGATAAACCTGGACTAGAGACTTGTGTGGTTAGTCAGGTCATGGTCTACACCCACGTCGGCTTTCGCTTGAAGTCTGCTGAGCACATGTCGTGTGCAGACGCTAAGTGGTGGAAACATGTGTGACGAAGTACACCCCTGCAGGGTACAAAACTATTTGAATAGCTGCGACCGTGGTAAAGGACTTCTGGGTTGCCTATAACTGTTCATAGACAAGTGAAAGTGGATACTCTAAAATGCGCAAGATAAGCGTGAGTGCTATGGATGGCGTTCTCGTAGGGAGACGGGAGCGGATCCATAGTGGTGTATTGATATGGTGAATATGGGGACTCGTGTGCGCCACCTCAAAAGAGTTACTTGCAGTCGTAGTTTAAGATAGCCACTGAGTCAAAGCTGGCCTGCTGCAGTTAAACTCCACCACCCCCTGTTGATACCGATGCATATGTAGGTAGTTTTGATGTATGTCTTGCTAAGTACTTTTGTACTCACGTTTGCTTAAATTATGTTTTGCAGAGAGACTTCATTCTCGCTAGTAGTTTCGCGTGGACTTCGACGTTTATCTTGATACCTCAGCTACGATCTTGTGCCCTCGGTAGGATCTGGTAGATAGTCAGGCTTCTCAGCCTTTTTCATTTGTAGATGTCTGTACTCAGACATGTTAAGCTTCCGCATGTGCTTTGATTTGTATGCTATGATTGTTGGGTCATGAGACCCATGTTTGTAATATCTCGCTCCTCGGAGCCTAATGAATAAATATTTGAGTCGTAGAGTTATGTTGTGATGCCATGTTGTATTTACACATATCGAGCATATTGTGTGTATGATTGAAATGCTTGGTATGTGTGGGATCCGACAATCTAGTTGTTTATCCTTGGCAGCCTCTCTTATGGCGAAATGTAGTCTAGTGCTTCCATGAGCCATAGTAGTCCGCTACAGCCCGGTTCACCGGAGTCCTGCTAGCCCAGCACTACTGCTCAGGACTCTTGACTGGCCGACATGTGTTTCACTTGGTTCCTGTGTCTGGCCCCTCGGGTAAATGTCATGCGGTGACATCCGGAGTCCTGCCTAGCCTGCTACAGCCCTGGTTCCCGGAGTCCTGTTAGCCCAGTGCTACAGCCCGGATTCACACGCTGCTGACGGACATGCTCGATGTGATTCATGTATGCCTCTCCCCATAGGTTGGTGCCGCTTTGGGTTCACGAGTAGCCATGTCGGCCCGGGTTCCCTGTCATATGGCTGCTAGCGACACTATCATATACGTGAGCCAAAAGGCGCAAACGGTCCCGGGCCATGGTAAGGCGACACCCGTAGGAATACCGTGTGTGAGGGCGCAAAGTGATATGGAGTGTTACCGGCTAGATCAATGTGACTTGGAATCGGGGTCCTGACACTTAACCTCACACGATATTTGTGTCACTGGAACTCCGGACTCGTCTCCGGCAATAAGTTCTGAACCGTTTGCGTTGCGGACTCCGAACTTTGTCGTTTATCGATCTTCGAATTCAGCGTTGCAGACATCTTTCAGCACTCGCCTTTGGGGGACATGCTAAACTCATTAAGAAACCTGTCCTTGGCGGGGGACTCACAGCCGAACACTACTAGGAAAAGGCCTACTAATGGCGCACCAGTTTTGCCTACTAATGGCGCATCACTGGTGCGCCATTAGTATCATGCCACTAGTATTTATTACTAATGGCGCACCACCTAGTGCGCCATTAGTATATAACACCATGCGCCATTAGTATGCCTTTCAGGGCCATATTTAACCATTTGCTTTGGCACACTAATGGCGCACTGTGGATGGATGCGCCATTAGTATACTTGGCATACTAATGGCGCACTCTGTAGTGATGCGCCATTAGTATGAATATTAGGTTTTTTTTTACTTTTCTGATTTTTGCACAGGTTACAAAATATATTATTTGATAGAATATAGACAGTAGCACACAGCAACAGCAGATTCATCGAATACAATAGAAGATTAGTCTCCGAATACAATTCATCATATTAGTCTCCGAATTCAAAAGACCGAACAAAGATAAAACATTACAAGTCTCGAGACCGCAAGTATCGAGTTTGTCGGAAGTAATACTAATCCTAACAAGTCCTACTAATCATCATCATACAGCTTCTACTCATTATTCATAACAAGTCATACGATCATCATCTTGATATTCATCGATCCAAACCTACTTAATTGTTCTTAGCACATGATCATCAGTATTAGGCATGACCTAAATACCCTATTTAAGATAAAATAGCATAAAACAATATAGACCCTGACTCTCCATTATGGAGAATGGAGAACATCCTATCTCCAATTCTTGCGCTTCGCTTCCTTTTGCTTCCAAGAAGCTCCTTACGACTGTCCATACATTTTTTCCATCCTTTGATTTTCATGTCTCCACTTCTTTTAGAAATCTCGTATGGACAGTTGAGATTCGTAGGATGACCTGGCTGTATGTTCAAAACATTAAGACTACCTTTCTGATACATCATATGAGGCACACAATTCTCTGGGATTATCTATTGAAAAACATAGTAATAACTTCATAGTTAGCAATGATGTACTAGTTTTAGAAGTATGCAAAAGATGCACGGATGTCGTAATAGTAAAAATCTTACTAGGGTATCTCCATGGTAGTTACCGTAGTTGAACACATGCACTAGTGGCACGTATTTACCATAATGTTGAGGAGTTTGATTGTGGATATTGTAATTCTCAATGTCAGTACAAAATCCGACCAAATGATTTTTCTCCTTGTAAGTTGTTAATTCGGAGCCATCGGTGTAGTGGGTTTTGTCTACCATCTCCCGCACATTCTTTGAACAATAAAAATAAGCTGTCAATGGAAATAAGCTGTCAACTATTTTGAAATAAACAATATAAATTAGCTAATAACTATGTTTGAGAAACTCTCATAGCAGTAGAACTGGAGGCGTATCAACAAGGACCCAAATGTCCATATTGTCTTGGTTGATGTCAGGATTACCAAGATCCATGGTGATAAGCATACCCTCATCAAAACCATACATCTTGCAAAATGCTTCCCAATTTTTGCAACCAAAATGGGTTACGCTCTCAGAATTATATAGATTTACTTCAAAGTCCACATCGTGATGAGTCCTTAGGTGAATTTTCTTTGTTTCAGAAATTTCATGGTCTTCAAAATCCATCCTCTCCAAGACATAGCGTCTTGCATGGCATGGGATAAGCTATACTCGAATTGTAAAAGATGAAAATTACACGTTGAAATAGTTGAAGTCATGCTTAATTATGAAAATAACATTTGTCGTTGTTGTGTACCGTTTCAACTTCGAAGGTCTCCTCGAGCTTAATGCTGAAGCGCCGATCATCATCCAGGTGAGGCATGTCGCACAGACCTCGATCGTCGTGGCACCAGTCGCACTCCCCCGGGGGACTTTTTTCGTCTGATGATGATGACGACATATCCTACGTTCATAATACAAAACTACATCATTTAGGGTTTGTCGACACCGAGGCATCCTAAAAGTTAAGCTTTTATCATTTAGGGTTTGTCGACGCTGAGGCACCCTAAAAGCCTAAGCTTTCATCATTTAGGTTCTTATCGACACCGAGGCACCCTAAAAGCCAAGGTTTTATCATTTAGGGTTTGTCGACGTCGAGGCACCCTAAAAGCCTAAGCTTTCATCATTTAGGTTTTGTCGACGCCGAGGCACCCTAAAAGCCTAAGCGTACATCATTTAGGTTCTCATCGACACCGAGGCACCCTATAGAAGCCAACTTAAGTTTTCATCATTTAGGGTTTATCGATGCCGAGGCACCCTAGGTTGGGCCTAATCACTTGGCACTAATTACTTGGCTCTATTTCCACCTATGTTGGGTTTATCATCTAGGGTTTATCGATGCTAACGAGAATTCTAAGTTGGGCCTAATCACTTGGCTCTATTGCCACCTATGGTTTAATGCAGTAAGAATGGCGGGGCAGTTGATCCTACTTAACTTAGTACTAAGATACCCCGGCCCATGCATTAGTCACAAGTACCCCATATGTCCTATTTTTAGCAAAGCCATGCTAAAATTCACGGAAAATTTCGGCATGACCTTTGCTGAAAATAGGACATATGGAGTACCCGAATTTGCCGGAACGGAAGTTAATCGACATTCCAGCAAACTCAAGGGCCTCTCGGGGTACAGCAGTAGCATTACAAGTTGAAAAAATTCCCAAGTAGTACAGGAGCAGCATCACAAGTAGTACCAATGAACATATAGTCCAGCAACTTGAAAAAGCTGAAGTTCTCAGCATGAAGTAAATAGGAGTATCCAGAATAGTTATTTGCTTGATCTCAAGTTTGACATATACGATAGTGATAGATGTAAGTGAAGGAAATATGACCTAGAGGCAATAATAATGTTATTATTTTATTTCCTTATATCATGATAAATGTTTATTATTCATTCTAGAATTGTATTATCCGGAAACATAATACTTGTGTGAATACATAGACAAACTAAACGTCACTAGTATGCCTCTACTTGACTAGCTCGTTAATAAAAGATGGTTATGTTTCCTAACCATAGACATGTGTTGTCATTTGATTAACAGGATCACATTATTAGGAGAATGATGTGATTGACATGACCCATTCCATTAGCTTAGCACCCGATCGTTTAGTGTGTTGCTATTGCTTTCTTCATGACTTATACATGTTCCTATGACTATGAGATTATGCAACTCCCGTTTGCCGGAGGAACACTTTCTGTGCTACCAAACGTCACAACGTAAATGGGTGATTATAAAGGAGCTCTACAGGTGTCTCCAAAGGTACATGTTGGGTTGGCGTATTTCGAGATTAGGATTTGTCACTCCGATTGTCGGAGAGGTATCTCTGGGCCCTCTCGGTAATACACATCACATAAGCCTTGCAAGCATTGCAACTAATGAGTTAGTTGCGAGATAATGTATTACGAAACGAGTAAAGAGACTTGCCGGTAACGAGATTGAACTAGGTATTGAGATACCGACGATCGAATCTCGGGCAAGTAACATACCGATGACAAAGGGAACAACGTATGTTGTTATGCGGTCTGACAGATAAAGATCTTCGTAGAATATGTAGGAGCCAATATGAGCATCCAGGTTCCGCTGTTAGTTATTGACCGGAGACGTGTCTCGGTCATGTCTACATTGTTCTTGAACCCGTAGGGTCCGCACACTTAAGGTTTTGATGACAGTTATATTATGAGTTTATGACTTTTTGATGTATCAAAGTTAGTTCGGAGTCCCGGATGTGATCATGGACATAACGAGGAGTCTCGAAATGGTCGAGACATAAAGATTGATATATTGGACGGCTATATTCAGACACCGGAAGTGTTCCGGGTGATTTCGGAGAAAACCGGAGAGCCGGAGGGTTACCGGAACCCTACCGGGAGAAGTAATGGGCCATATGGGCCTTAGTAGAGAGAGAGAAGGGTAGCCAAGGTGGGCCGCGCGCCTCCTCCCCCCTGGTCCGAATTGGACTAGGAGAGGGGGGGCGGCGCCCCCCTTTCCTTCTCCCTCCCCACTTCCTTCCCCCTCCTAGTAGGAGTCCTACTCCTACTAGGAGGAGGACTCCTCCTTGGCGCGCCTATAGGGCCAGCCGGCCTCCTCCCCTTGCTCCTTTATATACGGGGGCAGGGGGCACCCCTAGACACACAAGTTGATCCACGTGATCATATTCTTAGCCGTGTGCGGTGCCCCCTTCCACCATAATCCTCGATAATATTGTAGCGGTGCTTAGGCGAAGCCCTGCGACGGTAGTACATCAAGATCGTCACCATGCCGTCGTGCTGACGAAACTCTTCCCCGACACTTTGCTGGATTGGAGTCCGGGGATCGTCATCGAGCTGAATGTGTGCTAAAAATCGGAGGTGCCGTAGTTTCGGTGCTTAATCGGTTGGGCCATGAAGACGTACGACTACATCAACCGCGTTGTGCTAACGCTTCCGCTGTCGGTCTACAAGGGTACGTAGATCACACTCTCCCCTCTCATTGCTATGCATCACCATGATCTTGCGTGTGCGTAGGAATTTTTTTTGAAATTACTACGTTCCCCGACAGTAAGGAGCAGAACAATGCCAAAGCCACAACCTCAAATCAGGAACAAATAAAAACACAAACTACAAATTGATGCGATCTAAATATACTTTTCCCTTACAACAAAATAGCACTGTGATTTACAATGTAATACTCCAAGCTGAGCTGAATATTTTCAAAGGTAGGACTATTTTGTTCATGAAACATAAGATAAAATTTTGTTTCCTCTTGTTCAGTAATAATTAGTTTTGTTAATGAATAGCAATGGCATTTGATTTCTGCTAGTTTATTTAGAAACAACAGATCCCCAACTCAAAAAACCAGAATCCTGGAACACTTCAGGAGCACTTGAATTTCAAATTCTGCTGGTTTCTGTTGTTTATATTTAAATAAACAACGCAACTTCAATAACATGGAACTAAGAGCAGAATAGTTATTTGGGGTACTAGCTAGCCAGACACCACCAATTATCAAACTTAGTTGTTAGCTGAATATTTCAAAGCAGACTTAGGTACATATGTCACCCATACTACCTTGTTTGGAACAGTCAATGCAATCTACTAGGACAGTAATAAGGCATGCATTTACAAGTTTAAGAAAAGTCTATAGATCTTGCTTTAGTTAATCTGCAAGGACCCCTATAGATCTTGCTCGAATGTAGTAGCAAACTGAAGAGGAAAAACTGAAGATTACTATGAATAACAATGTACAGTAGCAAACTCAAACTGAATCCAGTAACCATCTGAATTTACAGTAGATTTTCTACTCCAAGTTCAAGCCCAAACACCATAATTACTTTAGCTAAGACTGTACATTTCTGAACTTGTTTCAATTGTTTAACATGTTTCAATTGGAAACCTCGACGGTGCACCAGGTGGAAGAGGAGAGCAGCATGGGGAGAGGGGAAGCTCACCGGGTGGCACAAGGAGGCCGGCGAGAGCTTAGTAGCAGCAGAGGGTGGAGGTGCCCGAGGGGGAAGACGAGGGCAATGCAGCGAAGACGGGCTCGAGGCCGGGGTCGGGGAGGACGAAGCGGAGCTCGTTGGCTTGCCGCCGAGGTGCGGGGACGGCGATGGCCGCGGCTAACACGGCGACGAGGCTCGGGATCTGGCGGAGAAGGCGAGCGGGGGAGAGGGCGAGAGGGCGAGCACAGTGGCGCGGCTATGGCGTCGGCCGGGCGGCGGAAGGAGGGGGCGCGCGTGAGGGTGTGGCGAGGGGGGGATCGAAGTGGATCTGGCGAGGGAGGGACGAAGGGATCAGTCGAATTAGCAATGGCGCACCCCAGAGCGGTGCGCCATAAGTAATCTTTTTTTTATAGCAATGGCGCACCGCCCAGAGGTGCGCCATAAGTAACTTTTTTTGCATAAGTAATTTATTATTATTATTATTATTATTATTATTATTATAATTTTTTAAAAATATCATCAAATTTGTTATTTGAAAATATTTATGAATCAAAAAAATATCATCAAATTTATTATTTGAAAATATCATCAAATTTCTTATTTGAAAATATAAACAAATTTGTTTTTTTGGATTTTTAGTTGCATTCATTTGTGACGGTGGAGCGGGGGAGGGTGCGGGGGCTCGGCGCCGGCGGTGGAGCGGGGAAGGGTGCGGTGGGTCGTCGGCGGCGGTGGAGCGGGGGAGGGTACGGGGGGTTGTCGGCGGTGGTGGAGCGGGGGGAGGGTGCGGGGGGGTGCTCGGCGGCGAGGGGGATCTGGCGAGGGGGATAGCTATCGAGAGGGAGGGGGATCGAGATCCAGTGTCCTCATGAATATTCAATATTTTTCATATGGAATATGAAAAAATATCATCAAATTTGAAGAAATATTCGTGAATTCAAAAAGTGCCCATGAAATTTAAAAATATTCATGATATCAAAAAGTAAAAAAAAGTGCCCATTACTAGTTTAAACTAGTAATGGCGCACTATGCAACGGTGCGCCATTAGTAGTTTTGCAAAAAAGTAAAAAAAATACAGTAGTGGCGCACTCTATGGCTGGTGCGCCATTAGTAGTTACTAATGGCGCACTCTGCGCGGATGCGCCATTAGTATGTTTGAAAAAATGAAAAAAACATTTTGTTACTAGTGGCGCACCATGTGCCTGGTGTGCCATTAGTGTCTTCCACACTAATGATGCACCAACAGATGGTGCGCCATTAGTATATAGTAATGGCGCACCACATGTCTGGTGCGCCATTAGTGTCAATTCCATCTATAGCCCTTTTCCTAGTAGTGGAACTATGTCCGGTTCGAACTAGGGGCTGACGATGGGGAATTTTGCATCCCACCTGCCACCCACTTCATAGACACGGTCGAGGACTTAACCGACACGCTTGATTACGACTGCGAAGACATCGACGGTATGGACGATGATGCCAATGAGGAGCAAAACCAAAATCCACCATTTACTAGACGCTGGACGGACACTTCTTCATATGATGTGTACATGGTGGACACACCCAAAACAACCAACGACGATGACAAAGAAAATCCAGTCGGGAATAAACCTCCTGAGATACAGCAAAAATGCCAGCGTCCTCGGCGCCGCTCTAAGTCACGTCGTTCCAAAGACAGCAACACCGGCACGGGTGAAGATAATACTCTGGACGGTGCCGACGATAATGAAGACCGTGTTGAGGCAACTTCCGAACAGGAAGAACGGGAAGATGGGCAAGTTAGCCCCGACGAACAGGCCATAAACAAAGACTGGGATGCCAGTATTTATCTTCCGCTCTCCGAGGATGAGGTGAGCCTTGGCAACGAAGTTTTTATCGTACCCGAGGAACCCCTCGAGCAGGAGCGCTTTAAGCGCCGATTAATAGCCACTGCAAGGAGCCTAAAAAGGAAGCAGCAGCAGCTTCAAGCTGACCAAGATTTGCTCAATGATAGATGTACCGATGTCCTAGCAGCCGAAGAATACGGCCTCAAGCGCCCAGCCAAATTCTACCCGAAGCACAAATTGCTACCTCAGTTCGATGATGAGGCACTGGAGCCCATACCATCATCACGCAATGAGGCTGACCGACCACCACGTGGTCGGGATAAAACGACAACTCAAGCCGAACACCAGCCCGCCTCGCCTCATTATAAAGGCAGAGATAAAACAGCTCATCATGGTCACACATACCAGATCGATCTACGGATCGCGAGGACGTACCTCCACACACGTCGACGGCTATCTATTTGAACGTGGCAAGCCTAGTCATGCATGATCTGAAAACCGCAGATGGACTCCATCGGAACTACGCCGCGACGCGGCCCGATATAGAGGTGCCACACACCCTTTTTGCTTCACTGACGAAGTAATGGATCACGAATTCCTAGAAGGGTTTAAACCCGTAAATATCGAATCGTACGATGGAACAACTGACCCCGCGGTGTGGATCGAGGACTTTATTCTCCACATTCATATGGCTCGTGGAGTTGACCTCCACGCCAGCAAATACCTACCTTTAAAACTCAAAGGGCCAGCTCGGCAATGGCTAAACAGTCTGCCTGAAAATTCTATTTGCAGCTGGGAGGACTTGGAAGAGGCCTTCCTTGACAACTTCAAAGGTACATATCTCCAGCCACCACATGCCGATGACTTAAGTCACATTGTCTAGCAACCCAGAGAGTCAGCCAGGAAGCTTTGGACTATGTTCTTAGTTAAAAAGAACCAAATCATCGACTGTCGGGACGCGGAAGCCCTAGCGGCCTTCAACCACAGCGTCCAGGACGAGTGGCTCGCTCGCCACCTCGGTCAAGAAAAACCAAAATCTATGGCAGCCCTTACCGCTTTGATGACCCGTTTTTGCGCGGGCGAAGACAGCCAGCTCGCTCGTAGCAGCAATAGCGCCAGTGACCCGAGCACTTCCAAAGTCCGGGACAGCAATGGTAAACCACGACGTAGCAAAAACAAACGCCGCAATGATAATGAAAGAACGCATGACACAGCGGTTAACGCCGAATTCAGCGGCCCCAAATCCGGTCAACGAAAGAAGCCATTTAAGGAAAATAGAGATGAACCATCCAATTTGGACAAGATATTGGACCGGCCCTGCCATATTCATGGCCACCCCAACAAACCAGCTAATTATACCAACGGAAGCTGTTGGGTCTTCAAGCATGCCGGCAAGCTCAATGCCGAACACAAGGGGTGGAGGCCGCCGGGCGATAGCGATGACGAAGATGCTCACCAACCAAATACCAGGGGTCAGAAGAAATTTTCTCCTGAAGTGAAAACAATGAATATGGTATACAAGACATACGACTAGAGGGGAACAGGAGAAACACTCCCTCCGGACTGAGGATCACACTATGGCACCCTTAGCCAAAGCAGAAAGCGTTCTCATTAAACCGCATACCTCGTCGGCCATTAAGCCACCGGTCTCAATTCAACAGGATCGACCAAGTTCGGAGTAGGACTAGCAGTTCGGCTTCCGCCATCCACCTCATATAGCCGCGAAATATGTACCGCGCATACATAACTATGCACTTCAAATAGCCTGGACATCGGCGGAAGCATAACACGGACGGATCCACAAGTACTCCCATAAATTACTCCCTTTTTCGCTTTTTTATAAATTACTCTTTCTTTTTCCATTATCCTTTGCCACAGGTAGCGCACAAGCTGGCCATATCATAGATTGTATCAGAGTCCGGGTTCATAAATCCACCCAAAGGATATTCCTGTTAAGGAGGCCCTCCACCGAGGAAAGGCGGTGCAGACATGCGACATGAGGTCCAAAATAACTTTTTGTAGACCGCACTCTCTATTTCGAGCCTGTAAAGTGCCTTTTTCCTCCGCCTTTGACCCCTAGCATGTCAAATAGCCGGGGTTGTGACTTTGTTATCTATATAAACGATTGGCACATCACTCAGATCCCAGTAAAAATAATCCACTCTTTTCTAAAGAACCGAGTTTTACCCCTACGGTTGTTTCAAACATACACCTCGGCAGAACTTGCCAGGGGATCGGTATGGGAACAAACGAGTTGCCAACAAAGTCTGAACAACTCTACAGAGTACTTTGACGTTGCGAGTTTTGGCCTTAAATGCATCAGCTCCGAATCATGTGTTGGGTCAAAAGTTGGGTTTGCCCAGCTCCTGTGTTTGCTACCTTACGTTCCACTCTATGGGCTAGGGTAGTAAAGGGAGAACTACTACGATTGTGCTTCCGATTCACGTGGTTAAGCACCTCAGTAGAGAAAACCGAAGACTGACTATCATGATGCGGCGAGAGCTTGTCAACCACTCGATGACTTATTGGAATCTTTCGCGATTCCCTCCGTGTCACACGAAGGACCTATTTTAGGTCAAATATGTAAACACATTACATCAGAATATGCCGCGTACATAGCAGGGGCTATATCGTAGACCCACCATAAAACTCCTATGGCTAAGTGAAAGTGTTAACGCCCTATAGTCCGGTTGCCTGGTTCGCCGCACTGACACCTCCTTCACACACCAAGACGTTGGGTCAATAGTGATCAGATGCTTTTCCGAACACCTCGGTACTTCCTACGAGGGGGCTGAAGCCGACGACTGGAAAACTTTCAGATCATATACAAACGGCCACACAGGAGGAGCAAAAGCCTTTAGGCAAAACAAAAATATAGACTGATTACAAAAATTGTTTTTATAATTCGTAAAGAGTTCACTCGAATATTATGCCTTTCGAACATTGACCCTCTATTAAGCGGGCAGCATCTAAGACGTCCTCAAAGTAATGCTCTAGTGCGTGATGGTCCTTGCCCTTGGGTGGACCCTTCGTTGCAATATCGATGGCCTTCATCTTCCCCCAGTATGTCTTGACTCGGGCAAAGGCCATACGTGCACCTTCAATGCACGCCGACCGCTTCACGGCATCGACACATGGCACCTCATCAGCAAGCCACTACACCAAATCGAAGTAGCTATTCGGAATAGGATTAGTCAGCCACAACCGAAGTATGACGTTCTTGATGGCAGAACCGGACATCTTGTGAAGCTCGGCCCGTTGGGACATCTGTTCATTCAGCAGCAGAGGGCGTTTTGATGCACCAAATTGTGACCAGAAAAGCTTCTCCATTGCATATCCCTCTCGCGATTGGTAAAACTGCACCGCATCGAAAGAACTCTTCGGCAGGTCCAAAAAACGTCTGGAGATCTCCAAACTTTGTTAAGCTGAGCATAATTCGGATCGCCGAACTTAGTTTGCAATAAAAATGGCTTACCAGCCGCGATCTCCCCAGCTTGCCGGATCTCTTCCCGGGCCGCTCTAGATTCAGACCGGGCTTCTCTTGCCTCTCGTAAGGCCTTGTCAAGATTAGCCATTTTGGCTTTATTATCCCTATCGAGAAATACGCAGCGGCTAGCGGCCTCCTTTAGTTCAAGCGTCATCGAGGATATTTTCTCCTCGTATAGGTGTCGAGCAGCCTGTTTGGCCTTTAACTTGGCAGATGCCTTTTCGGCAGCCGCATTACTAATCCGGGCCTGCTCCTTGGCCCGGGCTAGCTCAGCTCGAAGGATCTTGACCGCGGTAGCACCATCTACAGATATGTACATCTTATTACACAAATCTTCGCATCATGCTTATATTTTAAACACGCGCATAGTATGGCTGCCCCAAAAACATACCTTGCGCGTCGTCAAGCCGCCCATTGATAAGTGCAATATCATTATCCGCCTCATCAATCTTGTGTTGCAACTCTGCAACCTCTATAGTCCGGACAATTTCCGGGGAGGTCACAGCCTGTGTTCCAATTAATCATATTATTATTGGGCATATCTTTTGATCCTCTAATCGCCTCCCTCGGGAAGCCAATCAGAGTCTCAGGGGATACTGTCTATACATAGGTGTAGTTTGTGAATAAAACACAATCGAACATATTACAGTACAAACCTCGAAGCCTCTTAGCAGGCCCACGAAGGCCTCATTCAATCCGCTTTTCGTGGACAGGACCTTTTCGACCACCGTGACCATTAAGGTATGATGTTCCTCTGAGACAGACGCCTGGCGCAGTATGTTCATCAATATATCCGGCGCATCTTGGTCTCCAGAAGCTGTTCTACGAGTATGGCCTCCCTTTGAAGGGATCCGTTTATTTGTATCCGGCTGTAGACCGGACTGTTCGGGGCCTTCATTGTTGGTCCCTGGACCCTGTGCCTCCAAAGTATCACCTTTGAACGGTGTCTTCATCCCTTGCACCACTTGTTGATTGGGGCAGACCCTCCACGATGATACCTCGAAGTCGTCCGCCCTATTGGGCATGGAGACTAGTGGAGGCGTCTCGCTTTCCATCATCTCCGGGAGAAGGTCCCCCGAGGAAGAGGACTGTTGAAGAATACTGCATGCTAAACTGCAAAAAACATATATTCTAGATGTTACAAGAAAGGAACGAGACATATTTAAAACACCCTTGTTCACTTACGATTTGGCCTGAGGCTTGTCCTCGTCATGGGACTGCACGATGACGTCGTCCTCCAAGCCCGAGCCACCCAACGGAGGCATCTTGCCTCGCTTAGGAGCCTTTTCCTCCCAATCTTCGGAGGCGGCCCTTTTCTTTCCATAGGGGGAAGAGGCGTTGACTTCCCCTTCATTTTTTTCTTTGGACGATGGAATCTAGATTCCCCCGGACACAAGTTCTGATGTACCTTTGGGATGGAGGCCATCTTTGGCCCTCCCACTCTCTGCCTTGTCCTCCTTCACAGGCATCTAATATGGTGTTGGGGCCAGCATCCTTGTTAATACGGGATCCGCTGAGCCTTCGGGAAGGGGGGCTGAACACCTGATTAGTTCCGCTTTCTTTATCCAGCCTCGAAAGAAGATAGTTTGCTCAGTAACGCGTTATGGCATAATTAAACATAAAGTGTTCAGAAGTCAAGTGCTTACCGGGGTGTCCGGACGGTTACAGTCGAGGCCTGCATCCTCATTGGTGTCCGGCCAATGTTTTCTTTTCCCGAAAAACAACTTCCACATCTCTTTGTGCGCGACGCCAAAGAAGTGATGGAGGGTTCATGGTCCTTCCGGATTAAACTCCCTCATGCGGAGAGGCCTACCCTGGCATGGCAGAGTTCGGCGGAGTAGCATTACTTGAATCACATTGACAAGATCGATGTCCTTCTCAAGAAGTGTTCGGACGCGGCTCTGTAGAGTCTGCACTTCATCAAATGATCCCCAGTCCAGCCCCTTGTTGATCCACGATGCATGCTGTATTGGAGGGCCGGAACGGAATGCATGTATAGCTGCTTGTCGGTGTCAAAACCGGCGGATCTCGGGTAGGGGGTCCCAAACTGTGCGTCTAGGCCGGATGGTAACAGGAGGCAAGGAACACGATGTTTTACCCAGGTTCGGGCCCTCTTGATGGAGGTAAAACCCTACATCCTACTTGATTAATATTGATGATATGTGTATTACAAGAGTAGATCTACCATGAGATCAAGGAGGCTAAACCCTAGAAGCTAGCCTATGGTATGACTGTTGTATGATGAAGTTGTCCTACGGACTAAAACCCTCCGGTTTATATAGACACCGGAGAGGGTCAGGGTTACACAAAGTCGGTTACAATGGTAGGAGATCTTGAATATCCGCATCGCCAAGCTTGCCTTCCACGCCAAGGAAAGTCCCATCCAGACACGGGACGAAGTCTTCAATCTTGTATCTTCATAGTCCTGGAGTCCGGCTGAAGGTATAGTCCGGCTACTCGAACACCCCCTAATCCAGGAGTCCCTTAGTAGCCCCTGAACCAGGCTTCAATGACGAGTCTGGCTCGTAGATTGTCTTCGGCATTGCAAGGCAGGTTCCTCCTCCAAATTCTTCATAAAAGTTTGTAAACACCAAGAGTAGTGTCCGGCTCTGCAAAATAAGTTTCCATGTTTTGCCACAGAGAGAATAATATTAACACAAATCTAATCTGCTGACGTATTCCGCAGCGTGACACCACACTATGGCCAAGCCTTTATTCGAATCGTTTTCACTTTTCCACCTCAGCGTGTTTTGCGAGGCGGTTTCCTTGGCTCGTCTTGTCAAAGCAGAGATCATGTCCCCCATTTACGGGATTCTCATCAATACGGACGTGGGTAACCCAACCGCGCCATTTATCACGGTGCTTGAGAGGCAAGCAATTTTTACTAGGCTGGTGGGGACGCATAGTCGCATCTGCCCATATAAGGGGATAAGGATCCGCCTTTTTACCTACGCCTTCTTCCTCCTTTGCCTATCCATCTTCTGCGCACCCGAGCTCCAGCGCCCAAGGCCGCACTTCCTACCTCAACCTTCTCCAACAATGTCCGGAGCGGGAGGCAAGTGGATGGTCTCCTCCGTCACGGAGGGCCATGTCAAAAGGCTAAGGAAGGCCGGATACTTGTCCAAAGACATCGCGCATCGGCTTCCTGAGGAGGGGCAGCTTCTCCCCACCCCAAGGCCCCATGAGAGGGTAGTATTTCTTCCCCAATTCCTCCGCGGACTGGGTTTTCCTCTCCACCCATTTGTCCGCGGGCTCATGTTCTACTATGGCCTAGATTTCCATGATTTGGCCCCGAACTTCATCCTCAATATCTCGGTGTTTATCGTCGTGTGCGAGGCTTTCCTCTGCATCCGTCCCCATTTCGTCCTCTGGCTCAAGACCTTCAACGTCAAGCCAAAGGTGGTGCACGGCAACTAGGCGGAGTGCGGAGGTGCCATGGCGGGAAAAATAGCCAACGTCCTATGGCTCGAGGGCTCCTTTGTGGAGACCTTGAAGGGGTGGCAGTCAGGGTGATTTTACATCACCGAGCCACGCGATCCGAAGTGGATCGCAGCCCCTGAATTCCGATCCGGACCCCCTACGCGGCTCACGTCCTGGTAGGAGACGGGCCTGTAGTGGGGCGACGAACAAGAGGTGACCGGACTACAAAAATGCATCCAGTCCCTGGTGAATAAGCAACTCAAGCTTGTCAACGTAGTCCAGGTCATGCTCGTCCGCCGGATCCTTCCGTGTCAAGAACGGGAATTCAATTTGTGGGAGTTCAACCCGGCACAGCACCGAACTCTGAGCAGGCTCTTCGACACGACGTACGAAGATGTCTGGAGGGGGCTAACCAAAGGCGCCGAGGCTCCCACATCCGCATTCGAAGACCGTGGATTCAGCTCGCAGCGTCCTGCTAGCGAGGTAAAATATTTTCATCTTTTACAGGATGTTAAGTTTTTTCATAGTTTGACTCTATGCGGGATCTAAACTCCCTAACCTTTGACAGGCTTGGCAGGCGAAGTCCGGACTGATTAATTGTCCATCTCCCTTGCCTGAAGACCCAGCCCCTGCTCTCCTAGTGAAGCTGCTGGTTCCGGCACCTTATGTGGTACCGGAGAAGAAGGCCAAGAAGAAGAAGGCCACGGGGACTCGAAAGAGTTCCCGGCATATGGTGGTGTCGGACTCGTCGTCCGACGAGTCCGAGACGCACTCCTCCCGTGAAGACGAGGAGGAGGAAGAAGAGACCTCTCCCCCTCCAGCGAGGGGAGGAAAGAAGAGGAAGGCCGCCCCAGTAGGCGAGGCCGAAGGGTCCAAGAAGAGGAAAACCCCTCCGCTGGACTACGCCCCTGACGCCGACGAGGACGAAGAGGAGTGGTCGGACAGGGCCAAGGACGGGCTCGACGAGTCGTCGAGCGGCTCCCTAGATTCATCGGACGTGAATTCAGTTCCGCCCGCTGCCTCCCCCTATGCTGTGGATGACGCCGAAGTGGCGTCGCGACAAGCTCCGGGGCAAGAGAAGGTGGTCCAGGAGGAGCCGCGAGGCGACCTCCCGGACTCCATGAGTAAAGGGGACAAGACCCCCCAGGGCTCCAAGTCCGGCTTTAAGCCGGACACCGCGCTGGAATCATCAACGGTTCCGGACCACGGCAGGCGAACTCCTGCCAAGAGGAGCAAGCCTATTGAGCCGGCGTCCTCCGTCCAACCGGAGGCGCCGGACAATCTGCTGGAGGTGCTTAAGGGCGCCTCCATCGATGAGGAGCACCGTACCATCATGAGTACGGTGGTCCAGAAGGTTCGGTCCGCCAAAAGCGGACTGCCTGAAGCTTGTGCTAGCCTTCTAACAGGCTTCGAGGTAAGTAGAAAATATGTAAAAATATTACCGCATAGACAGTAGCCCTTGATGCTCTGTTTGGCGTTCGGAAAGAAAAGCCGAATAGAGGATCTATTAAATATCGCAGGAGTCTAACTAAAAAGGAGTCAATATATGTATGCAGGCTTCGCTGCTGGCCACCGCCGCACTGACTGCGGAGGTGGGTGCCCTGAAGGAGGGCCTCGAGCGGACCGAGCAAGAGCTCGGCCTTGCCAAACGGCAGCTCGAGGAGAAAGAAGGTAAGAGATACCTTATAGAAAAAATGCCTATAAGAAGATGCAATTACAAAAAATGACAGGAGTACACTGCTTATTGTAGGGGCCACAACTGAGGTGGCGACCCTCAAGCAGGCGCTGTCCGAGGCCGAGAAGAAAGCGGCCACGGAGTGCACCGAGCGGGAGAAATTTGAGGCGTAGGTCGGCGAGGTGCAGCAAGAGCTTCAGGCTCTCATGGAAAAGCATGAGAGTTTGGAGCTTGACTCGAAGATGCGAGCGTCCGAGCTTGCTGCGGCCATTAAAACTGCCAAATCTGCCAAGGCCGAAGCCCAGAAGGCCCTCCAGGAATTGGATGCGGTGAAAAAGATAGCGGCGGGTAAGGAATTCTCTATGCAAAGCAGACATATAAAAGTAAACTACTTGTTACTTACCCGAATCCGGAGCTCTCCAGGAGCCTTCGCAGATCTTCCCCGCAGCGTATCCGATGCCGCCGCATTCTACCGAGCCGAGGAAGGCAGCTCGATGGAGAAGGTGTTCTGGTCTCAGTACGCTGAGGCCGGACACCCTGTGCCCTTGAGCGACCAGCTGAAGCAGCTGGTCGAGCTCCACAAGGCGGCCGAACAAGCCCTGAAGGGCTTCATAGTTCGGCTGTGGCCTGGAGAGGCCCTGCCTGGGAGCTACTTCGGACTGGTGCCGCGGCTGGTGGAGGCTTGTCCAAGGCTCGAGGTCATCAAGTGCTCCGTCTGCATCGAAGGTGCCCGTAGGGCCCTTGCCTGTGCAAAGGTGCACTTTGGTAAGCTGGACGATGAGAAGCTTGTGAGGGACGGGCTGCCGCCGGGGAAGGAGCATCGCAAGCCCGAGAACTATTACAAGGATGTTCTGGCTGGTGCCCGCCTTATGGCATATGAATGTACCAAGGATGTAATTTTTGAATGAACTCGCTCGTGTTATCCTGTGCGCTGAAAACTTGTTCATATGCGCTAAGCAATGCTTGTTGAATTTAAAATATTACTTTCTGTGCGGCCGTTTATCAAAATATTGAGAGATGGCCAGTCGTCGACTTCTGCCCCCATGCCACTAGTGCTGGGGTGTTCGGGATAAACCCGAGCGCTCTTTTTCCCATGATTTGGTCCGTCGAGGGAGGCGCTCAGCACAACGAACAAGGTAATCGGACTATAATGCTTGAACACTCTCACTTAGCCATAGAACTCTATAATTTTAAATTTCGGCGAAGCCCCTAGTATTCGGAAGACCGAGTTCGGGGCGCTATCCATGCCTTGGCCGGACAAATCCGGTTCCTCGCTCGAAGCGGCATAAGTCTTTAAGGACTCGAAAAACCTCTCGAACTGGTCTCTGGCCTCATCATGACAGTCAGTTTTAGCTTTCTCCACTGAGGTGCTCGGCCCAGCTCAACTGGGGCACAATCGCAGTGGTTCTCCTAGTGCTACCTTAGCCGATATAGCGGAACGTAAGGCACCAAAACATAGGAGCCGAGCAAACCCAACTATTGACCCAAATCATGATTCGGAGCCGATGCATATAGTGCTATAAGTTCGGGGTGCCGCACTTGTGAAAGTGTACGGACTTCTCACACCAGATTGATTGGTACTGAAGCCCCTGACGTGTTTTGCCGTACCACAGTGTACGGATGCAACATGTTATGAATAAACATATATATAAAAAGAGGATAATGCAAAAAATAGACAAAAAGCTATGCATTGTTTATAGAAAGGCTGCTATGAAAGCGGAACGATACAAGTAGTGCGGTAAGCAAAAGAAATTGGACTATTTACCATGTCCTGGCCAGGGGCAGGCTGCGGAATTGTATTAAAAAACAGGTATACTTCTCGCAATAGAGACCACCTGGGAGTTCCATAATGCGGCGTGGCTTGTCTGCGTTCCTGGATCTTGCATCGTTTGTGCGGCAGTTGAATTGCCGAACAGGTCGTCTGAAGTATGGAGTCCTGAGAGTAAGAAAAAATAGGAATCCGGCAGCCCCTGGTTCAGTTTAAGCCGTATTTCGGGCATGCCGTGATAGTGCCCCTTCCCCTGTGCCCATGGTATTTCAAGAGCGTAGTTATGTACGCGAAGTACTGGTTTCGCTATATCACGAGGGCTAGGGTTGGGGCCGCATTGCTACGCTAGCTCAGAACGTGCCAGGCGGTCTTGTTGTAGGGTACTCCGAGCGCGCTTGACAGTGTCTGGCTTTTTGAAGGCCGAACTGGAGAACTGCCTAGAGAGGCTGCTTTGTACTTCTGCTGCGAGCGCTGCCGTGTGCTCCTCTGTTCGGAGGGAGCGTTCAGTGTTCCCATTGACCATGATTACTCTTCTAGGGCCTGGCATCTTGAGCTTGAGGTATGCATAGTGTGGTACCGCGTTGAATTTTGTGAATGCGGTTCGCCCTAGCAGTGCGTGATAGCCACTACGGAACGGGAGTTATCCGGAGATCCGAAGACCACTTCCAGTGTGACTGAGCCTGTACAGTTGGCTTCTACACCTGGTATGACGCCTTTAAAGGTCGTTTTGGTGGGCTTGATCCTCGAGGGATCTATGCCCATTTTTCGCACTGTATCCTGGTAAAGCAGGTTCAGGCTGCTGCCGCCGTCCATGAGGACTCTTGTGAGATGAAATCCGTCAATGATTGGGTCTAGAACCAATGCGGCGAAGCCGCCGTGATGGATGCTAGTGGGGTGGTCCCTTCGATCAAAGGTGATCGGGCAGGAGGACCATGGGTTGAACTTTAGGGCGACTGGCTCTATCGCATATAAGTCCTGTAACGCATGCTTCCGCTCCCTCTTGGGGATGTGGGTTGCGTATATCATGTTCACCGTCCGCACTTGCGGGGGAAATCCCTTCTGTCCACTGTTGTTCGGCGGCCTGGGCTCCTCCTCGTCGTCGCTATGTAGCTCCTTGTCTTTGTTTTCGGCTCTTAACTTACGTGCCTGCTTGAACACCCAAAAGTCCCTATTGGTGTGATTGGCTGGCTTTTCTGGGGTGCCATGTATCTGGCACAAGCGGTCGAGTATTCGGTCCAAACTGGACGGGCCCTGAGTATTTCTTTTGAATGGCTTTTTCGGTTGACCGGATTTGTAGCCTCGGAATCCGGCATTAACTGCCGTATCCTCGTTGCTATCGCTGTTAACGCGGCGCTTTTGTTTGTTCCGACGCGACCTGTCACTTTTGTCCTTGGTATTCGAATTACCAGGGTTCTTGGTTAAGTTGTTGCTGCGAGCTAGCCAGCTGTCTTCTCCCATGCAAAAGCGGGTCATGAGTGTCGTGAGGGCTGCCATAGATTTCGGCTTTTCCTGTCCCAGGTGCCGGGAAAGCCACTCGTCACGGATATTATGCTTGAAGGCCGCTAAGGCCTCTGCGTCCGGACAGTCGACTATCTCGTTTTTCTTTGTTAGGAACCATGTCCAGAATTGCCTGGCCGATTCCTCTGGCTGCTGAATTATGTGGCTTAGGTCATCGGCGTCCGGTGGGCGCACATAAGTGCCCTGGAAGTTATCAAGGAATGCGGCTTCCAGGTCCTCCCAAGAACCGATTGAGTATGTTGGCAAGCTGTTAAGCCAATGCCGGGCTGGTCCCTTAAGTTTGAGTGGGAGGTATTTGATGGCGTGTAGATCATCACGGCAGGCCATGTGGATATGAAGGAGATAATCATCGATCCATACCGCAGGATCTGTTGTGCCATCGTACGATTCGATGTTTACGGGTTTGAAGCCCTCAGGGATTTTATGATCCATTACTTCATCTGTGAAGCATAGTGGGTGTGCGGCGCCTCTGTATTGGGCTATATCACGACGCAGCTCGAATGAACTTTGTCTGTTGAGTTTGGCCCGGCCGGATTTATCATCCGGAGTGACGATCACCGTCACGTGCTGTGGGGCGCCTGCGTGATCCGTAGATCGATCTTGTTTGCCTTGCCTTGTCCTCGAGTATGTCGCGCAGGTCGGGCGCATTTTCCCATGCCTTAGTATGCTTGACGCGGCGTCGGGGCATGGCTTGAGTGGAGGGCCAAGAGGCCTCTCCGTCGCGGCCACAAGGTGGCCGGTCGGCCATGTCCTGCGCTGGTGATGTAGGCGCTTCCTCCTCTTGTCGGGGTAGCAGCCTGCGCTTTGGGTAACTCTTGGAGGGGCGTTCGAGTTCATACTCTTCGGCCGCAAGGACTTCAGTCCATCTGTCAGCTAGCAAATCCTGATCAGCTCTAAGCTGTTGCTGCTTTTTCTTGAGGCTGCTTGCCGTGGCCATAAGCCTGCGTTTAAAACGCTCTTGTTCGGCGAGATCTTCTGGCACGACGAACTCGTCCTCGTCGAGGCTTGCTTGTCTTCGGAGGGAGGCGTATAATTATCGTCCTCAACCTCTTGGACCGCCGCCCTCTCGTGAGGGCTGGCTTCTCTGTCCTCCTGTGCTGAATCTTACTGGAGGGGGTGTTCTTCGGTGCTATCCGGAGTAGTATTATCTGCCGTGCCGGAATCACCGTTTTTGCTTTGGCGGGATTTAGAGCGGCGCCGCTGACACCGACGCTTGGGCTGTTTCTTGGAGTTATCGTCCCCCGCTGTTCCATCGCCATCTCCATCCTTTGGAATGTCCACCATATATATGTCATATGACGACGTGGCCTTCCAGCACCCTACAGGTACTGGTTCTTGTTCGTCTCCTGCATCGTCGTCCATGCCGTCGATGTCTTCGGAGTCGAAGTCAAGCATGTCGGTTAAGTCGTCGACAGTGGATACGAAGTGGGTGGTGGGTGGGTTTTGAATTTCTTCATCGTCCGTATCCCAACCTTGCTGACCGTAGTCCGGCCAGGGCTCTCCTGAAAAAGAGAGAGACTTTAGAGAATTCAGGATGTCGCCGAAGGGCGAGTGCTGAAAGATGTCCGCGGCGGTGAACTCCATTATTGGCGCCCAATCGGATTCGATCAGGGGCACAGGGGGCTCAGAGTTCAGAGAGGAATCCGACTCCTCGGAGTCATGGGCCATGCGGAGTGCGGGGCTGGAGTTCGGCTCGATCGCCTCTGAGATCACAGCCCCTGAGGCAGCGTCCAACCGCTGATCCTCGATCGGCGCAGTAGGCTCCGAATCAATGGTCGGAACCGATGCGTGTGCGGCCTCCAAGGTGCTGTTCGGCGGCAGAGCTATATCATGCCCATCGAGACAGTGCGGCGCGCTTGGCTGTGGCTCGAATCCGTCGAAGATCAAGTCCCTGCGGATGTCAGCCGTGTAGTTTAGGCTTCCAAATCTGACCTGATGGACAAGGGCATAGCTTTCGATCTGCTCAAGGTGGCCAAGCGAATTGGCCCGCAGTGCGAAGCCGTCGAAGACGAAGATCTGTCCGGGGAGAAAAGTCTCACCCTGGGCTGCATCGTTGTTGATGATCGAAGGAGCCATCGGGCCTAAAAGCGATGACATAGAGGAAATCTCAATGAAATCACCAATGTCGGTGTCAAAATCGGCGGATCTCGTGTAGGGGGTCCTGAACTGTGCGTCTAGGCCGGATGGTAACAGGAGGCAAGGAACACAATGTTTTACCCAGGTTCGGGCCCTCTTGATGGAGGTAAAACCCTACGTCCTGCTTGATTAATATTGATGATATGTGTAGTATAAGAGTAGATCTACCACGAGATCAAGGAGGCTAAACCCTAGAAGCTAGCCTATGGTATGATTGTTGTATGATGAAGTTGTCCTACGGACTAAAACCCTCCGGTTTATATAGACACTAGAGAGGGTTAGGGTTACACAAAGTCGGTTACAATGGTAGGAGATCATGAATATCCGCATCGCTAAGCTTGCCTTCCACGCCAAGGAAAGTCCCATCTGGACATGGGACAAAGTCTTCAATCTTGTATCTTCATAGTCCTGGAGTCCGGCTGAAGGTATAGTCCGGCTACCCGAACACCCCCTAATCCAGGACTCCCTCACTACCCACTTGGTACTACGAGGTTCCGTGACGTAAAACCACTCTCGCTGCCATTGGTTGGAAGTTTCGGTGAAAGAGCCTTATGGCCAGGGAGTGCTGGTAAGCTTGCTCACTATAGCACCGCCGCACTCCACCTGTTCCCCGTCGACTATCTTAGGCTTCACACTAAAGGTCTTGGGCAATAAGCCAAAGTGCGGGGGATTCGGAGGAAGGCTTCGCACGTAATGATAAACGCCGAGACATGGAGGAAAGACTCTGGGGCTAGATCGTGAAAATCTAGTTCGTAATAAAACTTTAGCCCCAGACGAATGGGTGCAGAGCGAACCCTAGCCCTCGAAGGAAGTGAGAGATGAATACGACCCTCTCGCCAGATCTAGGGGTCGAAATAACATGTCCTTGAGCAACAAGCATGTGGGGGATCTCCGCGGTCAGGTATCTGGCCGCCCGAATCATCGCGATATCCTCCTCTGTAATGGAGGAAGCCACCCATCATCCTTGAGGGTTGGGCCCGGACATGATGGGGAAGCTTGGATTAGTGAATTCGAACTTTGGGTGCTAGAACTTGAGGTTGGAAAGGCTGAGGAGAGGTTTGGCGTAAAAACACGGCCCTTGGTTCCTTTATAAAGGCACCTGGTATTGAACGCCTCCTCCTGAGCCTGAAGACTTGCCTATGATTAAGGAATCATTCCAATAGAACGGTTGGGTTACCCACGCTTGTATTGATGAGAATCCCGCAATAAGGGGACCCGATCTCTGCTTCGACAGGTTGTGCCAATGACAACCACGCCTCGAAACGCGGAACAGCGGGACATGAAACGGTTCGAAATAAATGACCGGGCGAGCATGCTGTCACGTTATAAAAATTATCATAAGATTGGACTCATAAAATACTATACTCTACGGATGTGGTACTTATGTTACAGGTCCGGACACGATCATTGCGTCCGAAGACTATCTTGGAGTTCGGAAGGAGGAACCCGCCTTGCAATGCCGAAGACAGATCTACGCGTCGGATACCATGTCATTGAAGCCGGGCGTAGGTGTTACTGAGGGAGTCGTGGACTAAGGGTCCTCAAGTGTCTAGCCTATTAGCCATGGGCCGGACTGATTGGCTGTGAAGAACACGAAGACCGAAGACTGCACCTGTGTCCGGATGGGACTCCCCTTGGCGTGGAAGGTAAGCTTGGCGACCAACTATGAAGATTCCTTTCTTTGTAACCAACCTTGTGTAACCCTAGATCCTTCCTGTGTATATATAAACTGGAGGGCTAGGTCCATAGAGAGGCCGAATCCTCATAATCATAACCAGGTTAGACTCTTAGGGTTTAGCCACTACGATCTCATGGTAGATCAACTCTTGTAATACTCATATTCATGAAGATGAATCAAGCAGGACGTAGGGTATTACCTCCATAGAGAGGGCCCAAACCTGGGTAAAACATTATGTCCCCTGTCTCCTATTACCATCGATCCTAGACGCATAGTTTGGGACCCCCTACCCGAGATCCGCCGATTTTGACACCGACAGTTCTGCCGGGGAAACTCCGCTCCGGGAGGGGGAAACCGGAGCCATCGTCATCACCAACGATCCTCTCATTGAGAGGGGGTCAATTTCCATCAACATCTTCACTAGCACCATCTCCTCTCAAACCCTAGTTCATCTCTTGTATCCGATCTCTGTCTCAAAACCTCAGATTGGTATCTGTGGGTTGCTAGTAGTGTTGATTACTCCTTGTAGTTGATGGTAGTTGGTTTATTCGGCGGAAGATCATATGTTCATATCCTTAATGATCATTAATACTCCTCTGATTATGAACATGAATATGCTTTTTGAGTAGTTACACGTTTGTTCCTGAGGACATGGGAGAAGTCTTGGTATAAGTAATCATGTGAATTTGGTATTCATTTGATATTTTGATGAGATGTATGTTGTCTCTCCTCGTTGTTATGTGAACATCGACTACATCACACTTCACCAAATTTGGGCCTAGGGGAAGGCATTGGGAAGTAATAAGTAGATGATGGGTTGCTAGAGTGACAGAATCTTAAACCCTAGTTGATGCGTTGCTTCGTAAGGGGCTGATTTGGATTCATATGTTTCGTGCTATGGTTAGATTTGTCTTAATTCTTCTTTGTAGTTGCGGATGCTTGCGAGAGGGGTTAATCATAAGTGGGAGGCTTGTCCAAGGAAGGACAGCACCCAAGCACCGGTCCACCCACATATCAAATTATCAAAGTAACGAACGTGAATCATATGAGCACGATGAAAACTAGCTTGACAATAATTCCCATGTGTCCTCGGGAGCGCTTTGCTTTATATAAGAGTTCGTCCAGGCTTGTCCTTTTGCTATAAAAAGGATTGGGCCACCTTGTTGCACCTTTTTTACTTTTGTTACTTGTTATCCATAACGAATTATCTTATCACACAACTATCTGTTACCGATAATTTCAGTGCTTGCAGAGAATACCTTCCTGAAAACCGCTTGTCATTTCCTTCTGGTCCTCGTTGGGTTCGACACTCTTACTTTTCGAAAGGACTTTGATAGATCCCCTATAGTTGTGGGTCATCAAGACTCTTTTCTGGCATCATTGCCGGGGAGTGAAGCGCCTTTGGTAAGGAAACATTTATATAGTGTGCTAAAATTTACTTTCACTTGTTACTATTGAAAGTAATCCTTTGAGGGGCTTGTTCGGGGTATCCTCACCTCGACAGGAACAACAAAGAGTTTCTCCTCAACCTACTGCACCTACTGAAAAATATTTATTATGAAATTCCTTCGGGTATGATAGAGAAATTGCTAGCTAATCCTTATGCAGGAGATGGAACATTATATCCTGATATGCACCTAATCTAAGTGGATGAAGTTTGTGGATTATTTAAGCTTGCAGGTATACCCGAGGATGTTGTCAATAAGAAGGTCTTCCCTTTATCTTTGAAGGGAAAGGCATTGACATGTTATAGGCTATGTGATGATATTGGATCATGGATCTACAACCGATTGAAATTGGAATTTCATCAGAAGTTTTTTCCTATGCATCTGGTTCATCGTGATCAGAATTATATATATAATTTTTGGTCTCGTGATGGAGAAAGTATCGCCTAGGATCGGGGGAGGCTTAAGTCAATGTTATATTCACTCCCCAATCAATATCTCTCAAGAGAAATTATTATTCAGAATTTTTATGCTCGACTTTCTCATAATAATCGATCCATGCTCAATACTTCTTGTACTGGTTCTTTTGTGAAGAAGGATATTTAATTCAAATGGGATTTATTGGAGAGAGTTAAACGCAACTCTAAAGATTGGGAACTCAACGAAGGTCATGAGTCAGGTATAAACCTTAAGTTTGATTGTGTTCAATCTTTTATGGATACCGATGCTTTTCGTGATTTTAGCACTAAATATGGACTTGACTTTGAGATAGTAGCTTTTTTCTGTGAATCTTTTTCTAGTCATGTTGATCTCCCTAAGGAGAAGTGGTTTAAATATCATCCTCCCATTGAACTGAAAGTAGTATAACCTATTAAAGTTGAAGAAGAAACCATTACTTATAATGTTGATCCTATTGTTCGTACTGCTTATATTGGGAACCACCTTCCCTGTTAGAATTAAGGATCATGCTAGAGCCTCAATTGTGGTTCGTAAGAGTTATACTAGAACACCTACACCCCCTGTTCACATTAAAGTTGAACCTATTATTACTATAATTAAAGATATCTTGGTCAATAATATTGATGGGAATGTTATCTATTTCAGTGATGAAGCTGCTAGAATTGCTAAACCTGATATTAAAGACAAACATATACCTGTTTTTGGCATGCATGTTGTTTCCGTTAAAATAGGAGATCATTGTTATCATGGTTTATATGATGTGGGTGCTAGTGTGAGTGCAATTCCTTTTACTTTATATAAAGAAAATATGAATGATATTGCACCTACTGAGGTAGAAGATATTGATCTTAATATGAAGCTTGCTGATAGAGATACTATATCACCAATTGGGATTGTTAGAGATGTTGAAGTCTTGTGTGGGAAAATAAAATACCCTACTGATTATCTTGTTCTTGCTTCCCCACAAGATGACTTTTGTCTCATTATATTTCATAGACCTTTCTTGAATACTATTAATGCTAAGACAGACTGTGAGAAAGATATTGTTACTGTCGGTTTAGGGGATATGTCTCATGATTTTAGTTTCTCTAAATTTCATAGACAACCCCATGATAAAGAATTACCTTGTAAGGATGAAATTATTGGTCTTGCTTCTATTGCCATACCTCCTACTGATCCTTTAGAACAATATTTGCTAGACCATGAAAACGATATGTTTATGAATGAAGAAGGGAAATATATGAAATATTCTTTAACCAAGGGCCTGTTTTGAAACACAATTTGCCTGTTGAAATCCTTGGGGATCCTCCTCCACCCAATGGTGATCCCGTGTTTGAGCTTAATAAATTACCCGATACTTTGAAATATGCTTATCTTGATTAAAAGAAGATACATCCTCTTATTGTTAGTGCTAACATTTCAGAGCATGAAGAAAAGAAATTATTGAAAACTCTGAAGAAGCACCATGGTGCTATTGGATATACTCTGTATGATCTTAAGGGCATTAGTCCCACTATATGTCAGCACAAAATTAAATTGGATCCTGATGCTTAACCAGTTGTTGATCATCAACGACTGTTAAATCCTAAGATGAAAGAAGTGGTAAGAAATGAGATACTAAATCTTCTTGAGGCAGGTATAATTTATCCTATTGCTGACAGTAGATGGGTAAGTCCTGTTCATTGTGTATGTAAGAAGAGAGGTATTATTGTTGTTCCTAATGATAAGAATGAATTGATTCCACAAAGAATTGTTACAGGTTATAGAATGGTAATTGATTTCTGCAAATTAAACAAAGCTACTAGAAAAGATCATTACCCTCGACCTTTTATTGATCAAATGCTAGAAAGACTATCCAAACATACACATTTTTGCTTTCTAGATGGTTATTCTAGTTTCTCTCAAATACCTGTGTCAAAAGATGATCAGGAAAAGACCACTTTTACTTTCCCTTTCGGTACTTTTTCTTATAGTCGTATGCCTTTTGGTTTATGTAGTGCACCTGCTAGCATTTAAAGATATATGACTACTATATTCTCTGACTTTTGTGAAAAGATTGTTGAGATTTTCATGGATGATTTCTCCTTTATGGAACTTCCTTTGATGATTGCTTAAGCGACCTTGATCGAGCTTTGCAAAGATGTGCAGAAACTAATCTTATCTTGAATTGGGAGAAGTGCCACTTTATGGTAAATGAAGGTATTGTCTTGGGGCATAAAATTTCTGAAAGAGGTATCGAAGTTGATAAAGCTAAAGTAGATGCTATTGAAAAGATGTTGTGTCCTAAAGATATCAAAGATATAAGAACTTTCCTTGGTCATGATGGTTTCTACAGGAGGTTTATTAAAGAATTCTCTAAAACTTCTATAGGAGGTTTATTATAGAAGATATAAGATGTTCCTTTTGTTTTTGATGATGCATGTGTAGAAGCATTTGAAATACTCACCTATTGTTCAGCCACCTGATTGGAATTTACCCTTTGAAATTATGTGCGATGCTAGTGATTATGCTATTGGTGCTGTTCTAGGGCAAAGAGTTGATAAGAAATTGAATGTTATTCATTATGCTAGTAAAACTCTAGAAAGTGCCAAGAGAAATTATGCTACTACTGAAAAGGAATTTTTAGCAGTTGTTTTTGCTTGTGATAAGTTCAGATCGTATATTGTTGCTTCCAAAATGATTGTTCACACTGATCTTGCTGCTATTAACTATCTATTGGAAAAGAAAGATGCTAAACCTAGACTTATTAAATGTGTTCTCTTGCTACAAGAATTTGATTTGCATATTATTGATAGAAAGGTAGCTGAGAACCCCGTTGCAGACAACTTGTCTAGGTTAGAAAATGTTCTTGATGACCCACTTCCTATTGATGATAGTTTTGCTGATGAGCAATTAGCTGTCATAAATGCTTCTCATAATACTCTATGGTATGCGGATTATGCTAATTACATTGTTGCTAAATTTCTACCACCTAGTTTCACATACTAGCAAAAGAAAAGGTTTTTCTATGATTTAAGACATTACTTTTAGGATGACCCACACGTTTATAAAGAAGAAGTAGATGGTGTTATTAGACGTTGTGTACCTGAGCATGAACAGGCGCAGATCCTACACAAGTATCATTCCGAGGCCTACAGAGGACACCATGATGGAGATAGAACTTCACACAAAGTATTACAATCTGTTTTTTATCGGCGTACTCTCTTCAAGGATGCTCGTAAGTATGTCTTGTCTTGCGATGAATGCGAGAGAATTGGTAATATTAGTAGACGTCAGGAAATTCCTATGAATTATTCACTTGTTATTGAACAATTTGAAGTTTGGGGCTTTGATTATACGGGACATTTTCCTTCCTTTAATGGGTATACACATATTTTAGTTGCCGTTGATTATGTTACTAAGTGGGTAGAAGCTACTGCAACTAGTAGTGTTGATCATAACACTTTTATTAAGATGCTTAAAGAAGTTATTTTTCTGAGGTTTGGAGTCCCTAGATATTTAATGACTATTGGTGGTTAACATTTTATTCATGGTGCTTTCCGTAAAACGCTTGCTAAATATGATGTTAACCCTAGAATTGCATCTCCATATCATCATTAGTCTAGTGGACATAGAATTCAGTAATAGAGAAATTGAATTGATCTTGCAAAAGACTGTTAATAGTTCGAGAAAGAATTGGTCTAAGAAACTTGGTGATGCATTATGGGCTTATAGAACTGCTTATAAGAATCCTATGGGTATGTCTCCATATAAAATGGTTTATGGAAAAGCATGTCACTTACATTACTAGGGAAAAGGCTAGCAGCAGCGCGGGTTTTAGGTGTATCAGTAGCGCGGGGACCGGCGCTACTAATAAGGTGCTACAGCTAACACGTAGCAGTAGCGCGTGCTCTCCAGCGCTACTGCTACACAAGTGTAGCAGCAGCGTGCTTAATGGAAGCTCGCTCCTGCTAATAGCTATAGCGCGCTTCTCTTGTGCGCGCTACTGCTACTACCGCACTGCTGCTAACTTTTCTCCACTCGCTACTGCTAATTTTAGTAGTTTTTTTGTTTTTTCGGCATATTAGTTTTGTATTTGAACAGGCTTTATAGAAGAATCTTTAGCACATACAAATGTCATCATGATACACATACAAATGCCTGCGAGACCACAAATGTAATCATAGCATATACATACAAATAGTCTCATCATAATCATCATCCAACACAAAGTGATATCTTGTCATCATCTCGAAAATAGCGATACATGCAAGTCTCGAATACTTGCAACTACAAATTCATCCATCTAAACAAAGGTATACACGAGAAGAGCTATCACTATGAGTGAGAGCAGAACTATGCAGTACATGAGGTGGCGGTTACGAGTCCTCTCTCGCGCTAGCATGAACCTCAAGTAACTAGCTTCTCCATCTTGTCTGCTTTTGAAGCCTTTATGGCTGGCGCCCGAGAACCCATTCACTTGCGCCTGACACTCATGCCACTCGTTGTACACCCCCGGAACCTTCCCTTTGTACACGACATAGCACTTCCATGTCGCCATCAAGAAACTAGGTACCTGTTAGAGATGCATGTTCATGAAGAGGATGTACAATCATATATATGCAACAAAATATACTAGAGCAACACCGAAAAAGAAAGGGTTAGCAACTAGATGCAACATACAATACACAAATTAATTAACTAGAGGTACGCAGGTCATCGTACGCAAACTAACAAAGTAGCGTTACGCAAGTTCGGCAGGGACCATGGACATCACAAAGTTTCATCGCTACAAAAAGTATGCAAGTTCAACCGACACATATCATCATCATCGGCATCATAAATCACTAGAAGTTCCATCCTTCCATATCATCGAGGATGGACCCTAGCTTCTTGAACAGCGTGAGGTCTAGACATTGCATGCCTGTGCGAGTTCGGATGTCAGCTCGCGATATAGGGCTGTGGTGGAACATCCCCTTCTCATCAATGACTTCTTTCATGATGATCATCGCAATGTCGCTTTGGATGCGAAAGAAGTCATCTCTAAGTTTATAATCCGCTTCTCCATGAGATTCTAGCCACTTGTGGATATGATCATCATTTCTGCTTCTCATGCAAAGCTTTTGGTGATCCGTGTTGAACTGAATCATGAGATGGATGATGTAGAATCCATCCTTCTTGCTTGGTTTTGGGACATGGATGCAGGAGAAGTTAGTTTTATGCGCGAAACCCATCTTCTTGTTCCTTTGTTTCTTGATCTGCATGTGGCCACCTCTAATGCTGAAGCCTTGGAGAGCATCATATAGAATATTCATTATGTGGGTGTAGTCTTTTTTCTCGTAGTCTCTAGAAGGGTCAAAATACACGGCGTGGGAGACTTGCGGGTAAAGAAGCAAAAGGACGATGCGCCCGTTGCTGCGGGGAAAAGACACCTCAAATTATTCCCCATATGAGAGAGAAGGAATGATTGAAATGTACGAAAGGGTTGTCCGGAACTGACTTACTTTGGATGATAAGGCACGAGGACAATTTCCCGGTCCTTATTCTGTACCATGAAGTTTTGGAGGTACTCCCTAGCAGTTTCACGCTCAAAGTCGCCGAGACTCAAGAAAGACTCGTGCATGTAGTACGGATCCGCCACACAGATTTGCGAGACTTCTTCACTCTTCATGACAAAGCTCATATGTAGCGCAAAAAGGCGGACGATTGTAAAATCGAGCCGCCTTGTCAGAAACATCTCAAAGATATGGTCAAACTGTAGGAACAACACCTCTGCGGACCGTGTCTTGACGTAGCACTTCCCCTCAGGCACACGAGCCACGTATGTCGGATATCCTGGATCCTTTGAGGCTAGTAGGCTTTTCTCAGCCGACAGCCCATGGTCGTGCAGTCTGCTGAGATCCCCTGATAGTGCCTCCAGTGGTTTCGGCGGTAGCATCGGCTCGCCCGTGAGATGGAACTTGGCCGCACCTTTCACGGGTACACGCTCTTCAGAATGCATCGTCTGGCTGCTTTGTGCTCTGGCTTGTTTGGAGGCAGTTATCTTCCCCGATCTCTTCCTCTCCTTTTTCTTGGGCACACCTTCCAGACCCTTCCTTAACCCCTGCCCCAGGGTTCCCGGACTAAGCACTGTACGACCCCCGGCTAGTTGACCCTGTGTTGAGGCGACATCTTCAGGCGTGTCCTGTGAGGAATTCATGAAGAGAGACTTTTTGCAATCCTTCCAACGACCTTCCTGCCCGGGCATATCATCCATATCCTCATTAGCATTCTGATAGCCCGATTCGTTATATGGTTGACTCGTCATATCTATGTCACAGGCATACGCGTTTGTATTGAGGAAACCCATAGGGTCGACCTCCGTCTCATCATCCATTCTCTGTTCTACAGGACTGATTACATCAGCCAGTACTATTGCACCCCCTTCATCACGTCGTCCGCCGCTCTCACTCGGCACTACAGGAGCTGGCAATTGCGTAGGAGGGGTGGTGGTCTCCACACATGCTTGTTGATGTGTGGTTATTGGTGTGCTCTCGGCCGGCTCCAGACGAATAAGATTCTTCAGCCATAGCAGCACCCAACCCTTGCAGTTTCCAATCCGTGGCGGGGTCTCGTCGTCCTCTCCCACGGGATATACCGGAGGAGGCAAATGCTCATGCCCCGATTTCACACTGGACAAGCTAACCCTAAAGTGCCCAGCGGGGATCGGCTGGTTGTGGAACATGGGTTGCATGGGGTTCATTATCATCCCCTTTCCCACGTCCACCTTCTGGCCTTTGATCAAGTAGAGTATGGTGCACGGGCTTTCTTCGCCCTGCTAACACATATGTCTGTGGCGTAAAACACCCGAAAGGCAAAGAAAATGAAATATTCTATATATATATATATATATATATATGTTGGTGCGACATGTAATTACCGTGACGGCGTCGAGCTCAGCCAAAGACGAAGGCCCACCTAGCACGCCAGAGACTGAGGACGGGTTGCTATGAGCGGTAGCGACCGCGAGAGGACGCCTGGTTGCGTGAGCAAGTGATGGTGCGGTGTTGTTGTTGTTCATGGAGTTGCTCCCGATGAAACTGGGCATCGGGAAATCATGTACCGTCTTGTCTGGATTTTCTTTCGTCCAGTTGATGATAGCTGGAACCAAGTTAGTAGCGAAATCATTTCTGCAGGCAGTTACAGCTCCATTGACTGCCTGCTGTAGCAACTCATTTTTCTCCTCAGCTATTTTTTCCATGTCCTCAGCTGCTTTTTTCTCGACCGCAAGCTTCACCTTTGCGTCGATGTCCGCCTGACTAAACTTCTTTTTCTGCTTCTTGGCCTCCGGGCCCTCATTGTAACACACCATCCACGTGGCGCTGTCTCCAGCGCCGTGCACACGACCATATTGCGGCCGCAGGCCCAAAGGGAGTCCCTTAAGTTCGTTCAAGGCTCGGTTGAGAGGGGTGTCCCACTTGGGCCTCGCCGGAGAAGTAGGGCTTTCGGCTACAAGCTGGTGATGCTTCTCCAGTACTCTAATCAATTTCCTCGTGATCTGGTCCGTGTAAAACCCTTTTTCTCCTTGTCCCACTTGTAGCGGGCCCTGATGAAGTCACGCTCCAAGGGGTTGCTGAACTTCGCGAAGGGGTCTGGGAGACCCGCGGCTGTTGGGGATCGTATCAGAAATTTAAAATTTTGTACGCATCACCAAGATCAATCTATGGAGTAATCTAGCAATGAGGGGAAGGGGAGTGCATCTACATACCCTTGTAGACCGCTAAGCAGAAGTGGCTCAAGAACGCGGATGAAGGAGTCGTACTCGCAGCGATTCAGATCACGGTTGATTCCGATCTAAGCGCCGAACAACGGCGCCTCCGCGTTGAACACACGTGCAGCCCGGTGATGTCCCCACACCTTGATCCAGCAAGGGGAGAAGGAGAGGTTGGGGAAGACTCCATCCAGCAGCAGCACGACGGCGTGGTGGTGAAGGAGGAGTGTCGGTGTCAAAACAGGCGGATCTCAGGTAGTGGGTCCCGAACTGTGCGTCTAGGCAGATTGTAACAGGAGGCAGGGGACACGATGTTTTCCCAGGATCGGGCCCTCTTGATGGAGGTAAAACCCTATGTACTGCTTGATTAATATTGATGATATGGGTAGTACAAGAGTAGATCTACCACGAGATCAGAGAGGCTAAACCCTAGAAGCTAGCCTATCGTATGATTGTTGTTCTGTATGTTCTATCGACTAGCCTGGCCCTGGTTTATATAATGCACCAGAGGCCTAGGTTAACAAGAGTACTAGCCGAATACGCCGGTGGGGAGAAGTCCTTGTCTTGATCACCAAGTCTTTGTGGAATCTTCCTTGTATGCGGCAGCTGTCCGAACTGTCCCATGAGTATACGGCCATGGGGGGCCTCGGCCCAATCTAATAGATCGGGAGACGACGTGGTGAGTACCCCCTAGTCCAGGACACCGTCAGTAGCTCCCTGAACCGGTCTTCAAGTTAGGGATGCTCCTCGATTCTTCCAAACTGTTCTTCATCTTCGGTCGTCGTTCTTGAAAACTGGTTCAACAAATCTTCTTTATCTTCGATCTTGAGGATCGCCGAAATGCATTCGATGAGTTTACACGTCGGGTATCCGAGGAGCCCCTTTAAGTTTCCGGCCTTTACCAATGCCTTGTTATTTTTATGCCACACCTCGTGTTTGAAGTTGTTCCCGGGCAGCAGCGTCCTCTTGCATCCGAGCTCCAACGCCGGACTGTATTCAAGGTATCTTTTGCAACCGAGCACCAACGCCGTACCGCTTCCCAGCTCTAACGCCGGAATGTATCCGAGCTCCAACATCGGACTATGTATCCGAGCTCCAACATCGGACTGTATATCCGAGTTCCAACGCCGGACTGTATCCGAGCTCCAACGCCAGACTATATCCGAGGTGTCGTAAATCACCTTGGTTCAAAGAAGTTTGAAGGAGTTTAGCCAAGCTTAATCCCGGAAATGCCCTCTATGGAGCCAGTCACTAGCGCCCGAGCTTTATGCCGGGCTGCTTCCGAGGTGGTGCACCACCCCGAATGTGGGCCGATTTTTGTGAATATTTTTTATTGGTGCAATATATTCTCTGCCGAGATATATAGCCAGTAGCCCTCAAGGTGTGTATCGGTCTAAAACCTGAGATGCACCTGAAGGATCACGTAAGACCGCTGATCCCAGTAGCCGCTGAGACTCAGGTTGATTTGCAAAATCGGCCTGAGGATCAAGTCCATGCTAGTCAGAATACTTCGGGACACTAAAAGCGGCGTGGTCAGTCTTCAAGACTCAGGTTGGGTGCGGCCGACCAACCTGAGGATCAAAATCTCCTGGAAACTATATTGCACATAAAATTTTCTGCATTGGACAAGCAATGCAGTAGCCCCCGAGACACTGGTCGGGTGGTAACACCAGATCAGGGGATCAATGTGCCCCTTTAATATTTGTAAATAATAAGCCCGAAGCCCAGTAGCCCCCGAGCCTTAATGCAGGCACGGGTGGCCGAATTAAGGATCAATATCCATAGTAAAATCACAAATTATGTGTAATGACTCTATGTATCCAAGTACTTTACGTCATTAATGCTCGGATCCGCATTATACAAAACTTTGTTGACCGACCATCGACTTCCACCTCCTCGTCCAGTAGCCGAGGAGTGTTTGTCCTACTTTATAAAGCCTTTATGAGGGCAAAGATTTACAGCAAACAAGGCAATCTGGCCATACGGTTTTATAAACAAAGGTATGCAGAGAGTTATATTACTGTTTAACAGAAGAAATGTCTTCCAAAGAAAATAGTCCCGCTATCGGTTCCTTTCTTTGGGTTGTCATGGTAAGCATGATCATTAAACCTCAGCTCTAATGTAAGAGAAAAATATTGAGGATTTAGTTTGGGAGGCCAGTTAATAGCCACCGGTAGTGTTTGGCGACAGTCGGGGTCAAGCCGTAAACACTTCGGCCAATGTTATGAACGGCCCATCATTTAACATAGTCATCGGATCGCTGACCAGTTTACGCTTATTTTGAAAGTCAGTTTTCGGCTTTCTCCATTGAGGTGCTTAACCGTGTGAGCTGGAAGCACAATCGCAGTGGTTCTCCCTTTGCACGCCTAGCCGAACAAAACGGAACGTAGGAAGAAAGTGTAGGAGCCGGGCAACCCAACTATTGACCGAAGACACAATTCAAAACCGATGCATATATAGCAATATTTGAGAATGTTTTTGCCGAATCCCTAAAGGTGTCCGGCGTTGCACTGCGAGACTAATGCTGGAAAAGCACAAATAGTTTAAAAGTGCCAAAAAGCTTGGAAAACCAAGAAACGTCAGTAAAAACATGACGTCCGAACAATATCAAGTGTTCGGTGCCAATCCGAAAGTTGGTCTTAGAAAAAAGAAGTGCTTCTGTCGTGATTTAACATGATACATCCTATCTCAAGACTTCGAGCGGGTCAGCCTACGGCTTCAACCTCCTATCCCGAGGGTGGAGTACTTCTCATCAGGCCAGTTTAGCAAACTAAACTCTAGCGGTTTTGAGAGAGAAATTAGGCTCCCCGGCTAGTGACCGCGCACTCGTGTCGAAAAAAGGAGTGATAAATAATAATAATAATAATAAAACTTTGCAACGACTAAGAAGAAGAACACTTATTATAAAACGGCTCAAATAAACTTAAGAGCCCCTAAGTGACTTGGGTAGAAGAATGATTGCATGTACCAAAGCACTTATATCATATCTATGTTCAACCGAACTTTAAACGCGTCTTAACCGACCGTCAGCTTCTCCCTCTTAGGTCAAGGACTGAAAAGTGTTATGTACTCCATCGGTCGAGAATATCGACGGTGTTTCCAATAACCAGGCAATCAGGCCATAAGGCTGTAACAGACAAAGCGCGCTCAGGGAACTTATGCTATATTACCGTGAAGTGTAAGAAGCATCTTCGAAGAAAATAGTACCCCCACCGATACCTTTCTTCGGTGCTCATTGTTATTATGAGACTTGTGCAATAGATTTTTTATACTCGTGAGTTCCGTTGTGTGCCGACCATCATTGAAAACTATAAGAGCGCTAGCTTTCGGCTTCACCCAGTCTGAGGTCCGGCACGGGCGACCCGATCGTGACAATCGCAGAGGTGCTCCCTTTACTCCCTAGCCGAACAATCAGGAACGTAGGGGTAAACACAGGAGCGAGGCAACCTAGCTTACAAATCACTTAAGTCAATATGGTGCATATTGTGGCGTAATACACGAACAAGGAACGAATTCGTACAAGTATAATCATATGCAAGTGGAAAAGCTTCATGAAGGAAGCCCCCAAATGAATTAGGTATTTAAATTTATGCGTCACAAACAAAGTTTGGACAGGGAAATTTTTTACAAGCAACTTTTTTCCAAAAAAGTATAATGCTTGGTCGAACTGAACACAAGTTAGAAATTAAATCTTTGAGCATGAAAGCGACTTAGCTGGTTAATGTGTTCGGTATTGATGACGCGGTCCGAGCTTGATGTGGGGCAAGGTTCCATCCCCCAAGCTGGTCCCGAGATGGCGGAGCGGAGAGCTCGACACGCCGAAGTGGTGACATAGCACGGTCAATGTAGACCGGCAGAGTGACGCCGAAGTCCCCGGATCATTTTCCTGTGCACAAAAAATAGTGCAAACCGGAGATAATAGTAATAATGATAATTAAAAAAATGTTGCATAATAAATAATTTATGCAAAGTGAGAAATAGAAGAAATATGGCCTGGCGCCGAAGTCAATGTCGATGCAGGGCGTCGGCGTGATGTAGTAAAGGCGTGGTAAAGCCTGAATTCATAGGTCGGTCCAAGCTCCGGATGCGGCGTTCGCCGGACTATGTACGGAAACTGATCGAACCACCACGCAACCGTCGTTAATGCGGTCACCATTTGATTGACCTGTGTACATATCATGGACAAACCAGAGTAATAATTCCTTGGGAAAAATGAACCCAAACAAGCAAAAAAATACTGGGATTAATAGCACCTGGTTTATTTGTTGTAGCAATCCGAAGGAAGGTGATTCTCAAAATTGGGACTCGCTCCGCACACCCATTGCCTGATGGGCGATAAAACGACGGCATGGCAATGCTGGTAAAGGTTGACTCGCCGAGGCAAAGCCCTCGGCTCAGCTAGCGTGACGGAGCTGGTCGGCTAGTGACGCCTAAGTGTCCGGAGTAGGTTGATGAAGAGATGGAGAAGCCCCCGGTCCAGCCGAGATGTCGAAGCCTCGACGTCAGCCGATGAGTCGAAGTAGGTCGGCGTGACGGACACCAGCTTGAAGAAGCAAAAGTGCGGCCCTGTCGATGCAGGTCGTGACGTGGTCGATGCCGGCTTGATGAAGCGACCGTGCGGCGATGCCGGTATGCCCGCTCCGTGTAATCCGTGGGGCGGCGATGTTGATGATGATTTATCCTTCGCGATGCCGGACTCTTGTTCGTCTTGCCGAGATGATGATCCGAAGAAGTTGAGCTCGGCTAAAGTGACGACGTGTCTAGCGCAGGTCGGCAATCGTGGAGTAATATTGCCGGACTGGTTTGACACCAGCATGATGTTGAAGATCATGTTCAAAAGATCTTAAAGTTAGTGAGATGTGTTCGGGAACGAAACACAATACCCCATACAAAACTTCCTTCAAAAGGGATGTCCGAAATCCCGTTCATAAAAAAGATGAACTCGGGTCGGATTCGTTTTCGCGCAGAAAATAGATCCAAAAAGTGATGCACTAATCGGAAGGTTTCTGGAGTTTGGACGGTCGGATCGAGCTGAAATTTTGAGAGGTGGTAGATATAGGAATTCTGCAGCCGATCAACGGTTGGATCTTCCAAAGGACGTCTGAGCTAGAAGCTGGACACCACGCCCTAAACTCATCCAAATTCCCATCCAGATTTGACAGGGCTTCGGTATATCGTGGATTGCCAGAGATTCCTCCATCGGAACTCGACGAAATTTTCCAGGGTTGTTATAGACTCAATTCCGCACAATTCCACCAAAGCGACACTCGAGGAGGTGGTGGCGGCAGATACGAGTTCGCTATCCAAAAAAAACAGCGCGGTCGCTTGAGGGCAATGTTGACGTTGAGCCCCCGAGCTCCATAGATGATTCCTCCGTGATCTTGATAGAGATCGTAGTTGATGTTTGATGAAGGCCCTCGTCTGAACATGGTGATCCGAACACGGGGCTCAATTCTTGGTCGAACCAAGGTGACCAGTCGAATTGGTGACGAAGACGCCGAAGTCGCAGTTGATCTGCAGGCGAGCCATCAATCCTTTTGTCGATCACACAGCGGAACTCTCAATGAAAGCACCAATGTCGGTGTCAAAACTAGCGGATCTCGGGTAGTGGGTCCCGAACTGTGCGTCTAGGCGGATGGTAACAGGAGGCAAGGGACACGATGTTTTAACCAGGTTCGGGCCCTACGTCCTGCTTGATTAATATTGATGATATGGGTAGTACAAGAGTAGATCTACCACGAGATCAGAGAGGCTAAACCCAAGAAGCTAGCCTATCGTATGATTGTTGTTCTGTATGTTCTATCGACTAGCCTGGCCCTGGTTTATATAATGCACCAGAGGCCTAGGTTAACAAGAGTCCTAGCCGAATACGCCGGTGGGGAGAAGTCTTTGTCTTGATCGCCAAGTCTTTGTGGAATCTTCCTTGTATGCGGCAGCTGTCCAAACTGGCCCATGAGTATACGGCCATGGGGGGCCTCGGCCCAATCTAATAGATCGGGAGACGACATGGTGAGTACCCCCTTGTCCAGGACACCGTCAAGGAGCGTGGCAATCCTGCAGGGCTTCGCCAAGCACCGCGGGAGAGGAGGAGGACTTGGGAGAGGGGGAGGGCTGTGCTAGAACTTGAGTGTGGCTGCCCTTCCACCCCCCACATATATATAGGGGAAAGGGAGAGGGGGGTCGGCCCCCCTCAGATCCAATCTGAGGAGGGGGCGGCGGCCAGGGGGGTTGCCTTGCCCCCCAAGGCAAGGGGGCGCCCCCCTTTAGGGTTTCCCCTAAACCCTAGGCGCATGGGCCCTAAGGGGGGAGGCGCCCAGCCCACTAAGGAGCTGGTCCCTCTCCACACACAGCCCATAGGGCCCTCCGGGGCAGGTGGACCCTCCCGGTGGACCCCCGAAACCCCTTCGGTGGTCCCGGTACAATACCGGTAACCCCCGAATTATTCCGGTGACCGTATGATGACTTCCCATATATAAATCTTTACCTCCGGACCATTCTAGAACTCCTCGTGACGTCCGAGATCTCATCCGGGACTCCGAATAACATTCGGTAACCACGTACATCTATTCCCTATAACCCTAGCGTCATCGAACCTTAAGTGTGTAGACCCTACGGGCTCGGGAGTCATGCAGACATGGCCGAGACAACTCTCCGGTCAATAACCAACAGCGGGATCTGGATACCCATGTTGGCTCCCACATGCTCCACGATGATCTCATCGGATGAACCACGATGTCAAGGATTCAATCAATCCCGTATACAATTCCCTTTGTCTATCGGTACGATACTTGCCCGAGATTCGATCATCGGTATCCCGATACCTTGTTCAATCTCATTACCGGCAAGTCTCTTTACTCGTTCTGTAACACATCATCCCGTGATCAACTCCTTGGTCACATTGTGCACATTATGATGATGTCCTACCGAGTGGGCCCAGAGATACCTCTCCGTTACACGGAGTGACAAATCCCAGTCTCGATTCGTGCCAACCCAACAGACACTTTCGGAGATACCCGTAGTACACCTTTACAGCCACCCAGTTACGTTGTGACATTAGGCACACCCAAAGCACTCCTACGGTATCCGGGAGTTGCACAATCTCATCGTCTAAGGAAATGATACTTGACATTAGAAAAGCTTTAGCATACGAACTACATGATCTTGTGCTAGGCTTAGGATTGGGTCTTGTCCATCACATCATTCTCCTAATGATGTGGTCCCGTTATCAACGACATCCAATGTCCATGGTCAGGAAACCGTAACCATCTATTGATCAACGAGCTAGTCAACTAGAGGCTTACTAGGGACATGGTGTTGTCTATGTATCTACACATGTATCTGAGTTTCCTATCAATACAATTCTAGCATGGATAATAAACGATTATCATGAACAATGAAATATAATATAATAAAAAATAATTTATTATTGCCTCTAGGGCATATTTCCAACAGTCTCCCACTTGCACTAGAGTCAATAATCTAGTTCACATCGCCATGTGATTAACACTCACAGGTCACATCGCCATGTGACCAACATCCAAAGAGTTTACTAGATTCAATAATCTAGTTCACATCACTATGTGATTAACACTCAATGAGTTCTGGGTTTGATCATGTTATGCTTGTGAGAGAGGTTGTAGTCAACGGGTCTGCAATATTCAGATCCCTATGTATTTCGCAAAACTTTATTTCATATCGTAGATGCTGCTACCACGTTCCACTTGGAGCTATTCCAAATTGTTGCTCCATTATACGTATCCGGTATCTCTACTGAGAGCTATCCGGATAGGGGTTAAGCTTGCATCGACGTAACTCTTTACGTAGAACTCACTTCCTTATTCCTCTAAGGATAATTTTGACCGCTATCTGGTGATGCACTCCTAGATCACCTTTGCACCCTCTTGCCAGACATGTGCCAAGGCACACATCAGGTGCGGTACTCAGCATGGCATACCGTATAGAGCCTATGACAAAAGCATAGGGGACGACCTTCGTCCTTCCTCTTTCTTCTGCCGTGGTCAAGCTTTGAGTCTTACTCAACTTCACACCTTACAACTCAGGTAAGAATCCCTTCTTTGACTGATCTATTTTGAACTCCTTCAAAATCATGTCAAGGTGTGCGTTCTTTGAAAGTATCATCAGGCGTCTTGATCTATCTCTATAGATTTTGATGCCCAATATGTAAGCAGCTTTATCCAGGTCTTCCTTTGAAAATCACTCTTCAAACAACCGTTTATGCTTTCCATAAATTCTACATTATTTCGGATCAACAATATGTCATCGACATATATTTATCAGAAATGTTGTAGTGCTCCCACTCACTTTCTTGTAAATACAAGTTTCTAGCAAACATTGTATAAACCTAAAAGCTTTGATCACTCCATCAAAGCATTTATTCCGACTCCGAGATGCTTGCTCTAGTCCATAGAAGGATTGCTGGAGCCAGCATACCTTTTAGCATCCTTAGGATCGACAAAACCTTTTATTGTATCACAAACAACCTTTTCTTACGAAAACTGGTAAGAAAACTTGTTTTGACATCCATCTGTCAGATTTCATAATCGAAAAATACAGCTAATGCTAACATGATTCCGACGGACTTAAACATCGCTACGGGTGAGAAAATCTCATCGTAGTAAACTCCTTGAACTTGTGAAAAGACTCTTTGCCACAAGTCGAGCTTCATAGACGGTAACATTACCGTCCACGTCCGCCTTCTTCTTAAAGATCCATTTATCTCAATGACTTGCCGATCATTGGGCAAGTCCACCAAAGTCCATGCTTTGTTCTGATACATGGATCCTATCTCGGATTTCATGGCTTTTAACCATTTGTCGGAATACGGGCCCACCATTGCTTCTCCATAGTTCGTAGGTTCATTGTTGTCTAACAACATGATATCTAAGACAGGATTACCGTACCACTCAGGAGTAGTACATATCCTTGTCGACCTACGAGGTTCGATAGCAACTTGATCCGAAGCTTCATGATCACTATCATTAACTTCCTATTCAACAGACGTAGTCGCCACAGAAAACATCTTTCTGTGTTGCATCACTTTCTGGTTGAAGTAAAGGTTCGACAACCTCATCAAGTTCTATCTTCCTCCCACTCAATTCTTTCGAGAAAAACTCCTTCTCGAGAAAGGACCCTTTCTTAGCGACAAACAATTTTCCCTCGGATCTGAGGTAGAAGGTATACCCAACTGTTACCTTTGGGTGTCCTATGAAGATGTATTTGTCCGTTTTTGGGTTCGAGCCTTTCCGGCTGAAGCCTTAAGTATCTCAGCCCCAAACATTAAGAAACGACAACTTTGGTTTCTTGCCAAACCAATGTTCATACGACGTCGTCTCAACGGACTTATATGGTGTCCTATCTAAAGTGAATGCAGCTGTCTCTAATGCATAACCTCAAAATAATGGCGGTAGATCGGTAAGAGACATCATATATCGCACCATATCTCATAAGGTTCAGTTATGACGTTCGGACACACCATTACGCTGTGGTGTTCCAAGTGGCTTCAACTGCGAAACAATTCCACAATGTCTTAAGTGATTGCCAAACTCATAACTCAGAAATTCTCATTGATCAGATCGTAGGAATTTGATCTTCTTGTTATGATGGTTCTTAACTTCACTCTGAAATCGCTTGAACTTTTCAAATGTTTCAGACTTGTGCTTCATTAAGTAAATATACCTATATCTACTCAAATCATAAGTGAAGATGAGAAAATAGCAATATCCACCGCACGCTTCAATTCTCATTGGATCACACGCATCAGCATGTATGATTTCCAACAAGTCACTTGCCCGTTTCATTGTTCCTGAAAATGGGGTCTTAGTCATCCTGCCCATGAGGCATGGCTCGCATGTGTCAAGCGATTCAAAATCAAGTGAATCCAAACATCCATCGACACGAAGTTTCTTCATGCATCTTACGCCAATATGACCTAAGCGGCAGTGCCACAAGAAAGTGGTACTATCTACATCTTTTGGTGTGAACATGTGTATTACCACGACGGAGATTCATTGAACCATTCACATAGGGTGCATGACCATGAAAGGTATTATTCATCTAAAAAACAGCCATTATTCTCTAACTTAAATGAATAACCGTATTGCAATGAACATGATCTAATCATATTCATGCTCAACGTAGACACCTGATAACATTTATCTAGGTTCAATACTAATCCCGAAGGCAGATGGAGCGTGCGATGGTGATCTCATCAACTTTGGAAACACTTCCAACACACATCGTCACCTCGCCCTTAGCTAGTCTCCGTTTAGTTCGTAGCTTTTGCTTCAAGTCACCAATAATAGCAACTGAACCGGTATCCAATACCCAGGTGCTACTAGGAGTACTAGTGAGGTACACATTAATAACACATATATACTTTGTTGAAGTTGCCAGCCTTCTTATCTACCATGCATTTGGGGTAATTCCACTACCAGTGACCGTTCCCCTTACAGTAGAAGCACTTAGTATCAGGTTTGGGTTCAACCTTGGGTTCCTTCACTGGAGCGGCAACTGGTTTGCCATCCATGAAATTTGCCTTCTTGCCCTTGCCCTTCTTGAAACCAGTGGTCTTTTTAAACCATCAACACTTGATGCTCCTTCTTGATTTCTACCTTTTGCGGTCTTAAGCACCGCGGACAGCTTCGGGATCAACTCCATCCCTTGCATGTCATAGTTCATCATGAAGATCTAGTAGCTTAGTGATAGTGGCTAGAGAAATCTATCAATCACTATCTTATCTGGAAGTTTAACTCCCACTTGATTTAATTGATTGTAGCACCTAGACATTCTGAGCACATGCTCACTAGCTGAGCTATTCTCCTCCATCTTGTTGGCAAAAGAACTCGTCAAAGGTCTCATACCTCTCAACACGGGCATGAGCCTGAAATCCCAATTTCAGCTCTTGGAATATCTCATATGTCTTATGGCGTTCAAAACGTCATTGGAATCCCAATTCTAAGCCGTAAAGTATGGTGCACTAAACTATTAAGTAGTCATCGGGATGTGTCTGTCAGGTGTTCACAACATCCACAGACGACGTTGTAGGGTTTTGCACAGTGAGCGGTGCATCAAAGACGTAAGCCTTCTGTGTAGCAGTGAGGACACTCCTTGGACTACAGACCCAATTCGCATCATTGCTTACAATATCTTTCAACTTAGTCTTTCTCTAGGAACGTATTGAAACAGGGAGCTACAACGTGAGCTATTTATCTACAACATATTTGCAAAGACAATTTAGACTATGTTCATGATAATTAAGTTCATCTAATCAAATTATTTAATGAACTCCCACTCAGATATACATCCCTCTAGTCATCTAAGTGAAACATGATCCGAGTCAACTAGGCCGTGTCCGGTCATCACATGAGACAGACTAGTCAACATCGGTGAACATCTTCATGTTGATCGTATCTTCTATACGACTCATCCTCGACCTTTCGGTCTTCCGTGTTTCGAGGCCATGTCTGTACATGCTAGGCTCGTCAAGTCAACCTAAGTGTGTTGCGTGTGTAAATCTGGCTTACACCCGTTGTATTCGAACGCTAGAATCTATCACAACCGATCATCACGTGGTGCTTCGAAACAACGAACCTTCGCAATGGTGCATAGTTAGGGGGAACACTTTCTTGAAATTATTGCAAGGGATCATCTTATTTAAGCTACCGTCCTTCTAAGCAAATAAGATGTAAAACATGATAAACATCACATGCAATCAAATAGTGACATGATATGGCCAATATTATTTTGCTCCTTTTGATCTCCATCTTCGGGGCGCCATGATCATCATCGTCACCGGCATGACACCATGATCTCCATCATCGTGTCTTCATGAAGTCGTCTCATCAACTATTACTTCTACTACTACGGCTAATTGTTAGCAATAAAGTAAAGTAATTACATGGCGTTTTCATTTACATGCAGGTCATAAATAAATTAAGACAACTCCTATGGCTCCTGCCGGTTGTCATACTCATCGACATGCAAGTCGTGATTCCTATTACAAGAACATGATCAATCTCATACATCACATATATCATTCATCACATCCTTTTGGCCATATCACATCACATAGCATACCCTGCAAAAACAAGTTAGACATCCTCTAATTGTTGTTGCATGTTTTACGTGGCTGCTATGGGTTTCTAGCAAGAACGTTTCTTACCTACGCAAAACCACAACAGTGATATGCCAATTTCTATTTACCCTTCATAAGGACCCTTCTCATCGAATCTGATCCGACTAAAGTGGGAGAGACATACACCCGCCAGCCACCTTATGCATCAAGTGCATGTCAGTCGCTGGAACCAGTCTCACGTAAGCGTACATGTAATGTCGGTCCGGGTCGCTTCATCCCACAATGCCGCCGAATCAAGATAAGACTAGTAACGGCAAGCAAATTGAACAAATCATCGCCCACAACTACTTTGTGTTCTACTCATGCATAGAAACTACACATAGACCTAGCTCATGATGCCACTGTTGGGGATCGTATCAGAAATTTAAATTTTCTACGCATCACCAAGATGAATCTATGGAGTAATCTAGCAACGAGGGGAAGGGGAGTGCATCTACATACCCTTGTAGACCGCTAAGCGGAAGCGTTGCAAGAACGCGGATGAAGGAGTCGTACTCGCAGTGATTCAGATCGCGGTTGATTCCGATCTAAGCGCCGAACAACGGCGCCTCCGCGTTCAACACGCGTGCAGCCCGGTGACGTCTCCCACGCCTTGATCCAGCAAGGGAAGAAGGAGAGGCTGGGGAAGACTCCATCCAGCAGCAGCACGATGGCGTGGTGGTGAAGGAGGAGCGTGGCAATCCTGCAGGGCTTCGCCAAGCACCGTGGGAGAGGAGGAGGACTTGGGAGAGGGGGAGGGCTGCGCCAGAACTTGGGTGCGGCTGCCCTTCCACACCCACATATATATAGGGGCAAGGGAGAGGGGGCCGGTCCCCTCAAATCCAATCTGAGGAGGGGGCGGCGGCCAGGGGGGTTGCCTTGCCCCCAAGGAAAGGGGGCGCCCCCCTTTAGGGTTCCCCCTAAACCCTAGGCGCATGGGCCCTAAGGGGGGAGGCGCCCAACCCACTAAGGGGCTGGTCCCTCTCCACACACAGCCCATAGGGCCCTCCGGGGCAGGTGGACCCTCCCGGTGGACCCCTGGAACCCCTTCGGTGGTCCCGGTACAATACCGGAAACCCCCGAATTATTCCGGTGACCGTATGATGACTTCCCATATATAAATCTTTACCTCCGGACCATTCTGGAACTCCTCGTGACGTCCGGGATCTCATCCGGGACTCCTAATAACATTCAGTAACCACATACATCTATTCCCTATAACCCTAGCGTCATCGAACCTCAGGTGTGTAGACCCTACGGGCTCGGGAGTCATGCAGACATGGCCGAGACAACTCTCCGGTCAATAACCAACAGCGGGATCTGGATACCCATGTTGGCTCCCACATGCTCCGTGATGATCTCATCGGATGAACCACGATGCCAAGGATTCAATCAATCCTGTATACAATTCCGTTTGTCTATCGGTATGATACTTGCCCGAGATTCGATCGTCGGTATCCCGATACCTTGTTCAATCTCATTACCGGCAAGTCTCTTTACTCGTTCCGTAACACACCATCCCGTGATCAACTCCTTGGTCACATTGTGCACATTATGATGATGTCCTACCGAGTGGGCCCAGAGATACCTCTCTGTTACACGGAGTGACAAATCCCAGTCTTGATTCATGCCAACCCAGCAGACACTTTCGGAGATACCCGTAGTGCACCTTTATAGCCACCCAGTTACGTTGTGACGTTTGGCACAACCAAAGCACTCCTCCGGTATCCGGGAGTTGCATAATCTCATGGTCTAAGGAAATGATACTTGACATTAGAAAAGTTTTAGCATACGAACTACACAATCTTGTGCTAGGCTTAGGATTGGGTCTTGCCATCACATCATTCTCCTAATGATGTGATCCCGTTATCAACGACATCCAATGTCCATGGTCAGGAAACTGTAACCATCTATTGATCAACGAGCTAGTCAACTAGAGGCTTACTAGGGACATGGTGTTGTCTATGTATCCACACATGTATCTGAGTTTCCTATCAATACAATTCTAGCATGGATAATAAACGATTATCATGAACAATGAAATATAATAATAACTAATTTATTATTGCCGCTAGGGCATATTTCCAACAGCGGCTTCACGTTCCGCGTCCTCCTTATCCCATATGGGCCTTTTACCGAGGTAGCCACGGCTTCCGAGGCGGTGCTTCCCCGTGTTCCTTTGCTGAAGGCTCTTGAATTTCGCAGCCTTAGCCTTGGCTGCCTCGGTAGTGCAAGTGTCCTTGAACTTTTTGAACTCCTCTTCCGTAAGTGTAGGATTTTCCTCCAAAATCTTGGACAGGGGTGAAATCCCATCTACTAAGTTTGCTAGCCAATGCTTGGATGAGTTTGATAATTTAATTGTTAAACAAGAAGACTTCAATGCTTATGTTAATAGACAATTGAAACGTAATGCTTATATGATTGAACACTTGAGTGATTATATGTCTAGAGTTAAAGGTGAACTTAAACTTATTAGTAAACATGCTTCTATGGTCACCACTCAAGTAGACAAGTACTTAAAGCTCAAAATGAATTGTTCAATGAATTAAATAATAAGAAAAATGAAAATGTTGTTAGAGTTGTGACTAGAGGGGGTAAAATGACTTAGGAACCTTTGTATCCCGAGGGCCACCCTAAGAGAATTGACTCAGAGAACTAATGTTGATGCACCTAGTTCTTTTAAGAAGAAGAAAAAGAAAAATGATAGGACTTTGCATGCTTCTAGTGAACCTGTTGTTGACACACCTGATAATCCCACTGATATTTCTATTTCTCATACTGAAACACAATCTGGTAATGAACATGAACCTAGTGATAATGTTAATGATGATGCTCATATTGATGCTCAACCTAGCAATGACAATGATGTAGAGATTGAACCTGCTGTTGATCTTGATAACCCACAATCAAAGAATCAATGTTATGATAAGAGAGACTTCGTTGCTAGGAAGCATGGTAAAGAAAGAGAACCATGGGTTCAGAAACCTATGCCTTTTCCTCCTAAACCATCCAAGAAAAAGGATGATGAGGATTTTGAGCGCTTTGCTGAAATGATTAGACCTATCTTTTTGCGTATGCGTTTGACTGATATGCTTAAAATGACTCCTGATACTAAGTATATGAAAGATATAGTCATAAATAAAAGAAAGATATCGGAAGCTGAAATTTCCACCATGCTTGCTAATTATACTTTTAAGGGTGGAATACCAAAGAAACTTGGAGATCCAGGAGTACCAACTATACCATGCTCCATTAAAAGAAACTATGTTAAAACTGCTTTATGTGATGTCGGAGCCGGTGTTAGTGTTATGTTTCTCTCTTTATATCATAGACTTGATTTCAATAAGTTGCCACCTACTGAAATATCTTTGCAAATGTCTGATAAATCAAATGCTATACCTGTCGGTATTTGTGAGGATGTGCCTGTTGTGGTTGCAAACGTTACTATTCTAACGGACTTTGTTATTCTTGATATTCCCGAGGACGATAGTATATCTATTATTCTTGGTAGACCGTTTTTGAATACTGCAGGGGCTGTTATTGATTGCAATAAAGGCAATGTCACTTTTCATCTTAATGGTAATGAGCATACGGTACACTTTCCAAGGAAACAACCTCAAGTCTATTGGAGGTTTCGAATTCCCTCTTCCTACTGTCAAAAAGAAATATGATGTTCTTATTGTTGGGGATATGCATATCCCCGTTGAGGTAACTTAGTGTTATTCGAAAATTCTCCGATTTCATGTTATTCGGAAAGAGTTTGTTAACAAGACTTGACCAACCTTGTTATTGGATTCTTTTTGATGAGCATGAGATGGATGAAGTTAGAAAGCACAACTCTCTGTACCCTCTTTTTACTTTCTGTTATTTAGATTAAATAAAGAAAAAATAGTATTTTCTGTCTGTTTTCTGAAATATCCTTGCAATAAAAAATACCCTGAAAATAAAAGTTCTCCAAATGTCCTGAAAATTTTATATGATTGTTATAGAATATTTAAGAATATTTGGCACTGAGACCACACCAGGGGGACCCACCACCTGGCCATGAGGGTCCATGGTGCCCCCCTGCCTCGTTGACCCCACGTGGACCCCCTCCACTTATTCTTGCACCCACACACTTCATCTTCCTCCAAAAAAAATCCTCCACCGGCTCAAACCCGAGTTCTAGCTCATCTTGCTGCCATTTTCGATCTCCAAACTCAAAGCTCCATTCACAAAACTGCTTTGGGGGATTGTTCTTCGGTATGTGACTCCTCCAATGGTTAAATTAGTTTTTGTTCTAGTGCTTTATTTATTGCAAATTTTTACTACTTAGGTGACCCTGTTATTGAGCTTGCATGTCAAATTTATGTGGTCAAAAGTGGTTTTAATGCATGATATAGCCTCTAGGCACTTATGGGAGTAGTTTCTATCAATCTTGTTGAGTTTCATTCACTTTTATTTTGAGTCACTAAAAATTTCAGAGATTTTCCAGAGGAAAAAAAATGTTTAGGAAAATATACCAAGGTGGTTCCTCAAGGAAGCAAGGACCGAGGCTCGTGATACGTGAGCCGGACAATGAACTACCAAGGGAAGCTCAGGTGCGGCCTTGCGAATGGCCGTCAAAGGAGTTCATGGTCCAGGCAGGCATCAAGGATGAATTTGACGCATACGTGCGTAACGCTGATCTTGAGAGCTTCATGTCAGACAAGTGCCGACAATACCTCTATATAACTGATTCATTTGTGAGAAGGTTTAAATTTACATCCTCGCGCAATTCTCACACTGTCCTATTTGATCTTTATGATAAATCATATACCATGGACCTAGAAGATTTTAATACTGCTTGTAAACTCGCGCACTGGGGCAATGTTAGTGAACATCGCAAATCTGAATATAAAGACTTTCTTACTAGTATTACTGTGGGGGAATCTAGGGAGATCACACAAGCTACCATAGGTAGCATTCATTTCCCTTCCATACATTATTTTGCTATCTTCATTGGTAGATGCATTAACGGTAAAATGAGGCTTGTCACATGTGTGTTCCAGATCTTAGTATCCTCAAGAGTGCGGTATTAGGTGATAAACAATATAACTCGGGGGGGCTATTGTTGCAACAGTATAAGTGGAGATTTTTTGGGTGAAATTTATGCAACTCGTGTAGCTAACTATCTTGATATACCCATATGTGGAAATGATATTGAGTTACCTCCTGCTTACCTAGATTATAATGCCATGGTTCGCCATCAGTTTGTTGAGAGGAACGATCAGGTCCTCCAGTATCAACTAAGCTTTCACAGACGGCGCACCGTCTATGTTGCTCTCCCTACTCCTACTTTCTTTGACTTTCAGGCAAAAAGAAGGTATGTTATAACCAGGGAAGAGGCGAACGAGTACGAGAGGAGGACGGAGGCAACTCGCCTCCAAGCTGTAGCTCGTCAGGCAGTAGCTGCCGCATCTCAGTACGACCCCAGCTACAACTTTGGATATCCACTAGACCAGCCGTGGTCATAGACCAACTTAGGCCAAAATCCTAAGCTTTGGGGAGTGTGTATTTCTCTCCGACATTACATTCATGATCACACACTCATGCCAATTGTCGGTGCTCATACTCTTTTTCATTGTACTATCCATGCTAGTTCATTTTCTTTTCCAGCATTCTTCTTGTTTGTTTGAAAAACCTTAAGAAAAACCCAAAAAATCAGCTGTAGCCTTTAGCTAGTTTACTCTCCATGCTTGTAGTAGTAGTAATTAAAAAGAAAACCCAAAAATATTTCTCGTTCTTCTTTTGCTTGTTGGGAGCTTTCCCATGTAAATAGTTTTGTTTCTTTTCTTTTCTTGGGGGTCGAAAGGAGAAGACCATGATGAAAATGTTGAGTGGCTCTCATATGCATTATTGTTGATCTAACAAAGAGCCCATATTACCTTGTCTTCTCATGTGTATTAAATGCTTGTAGATTCCAGCTTAGTGCAATGCACATGCACTATTATTATTATCCACACCGTCCGGTCGAGCAAGTGAAAGGCAATAATGACGATATATGATGGACCGATTGAGATGAGAGTAGCTGGTATGAACTCGACCTATCTTGTTTTGGTAAATATGATTATTTCATCGTTCCCGGTTCAGCCTATTATGAATGAAACATGTTTGCAATGACCATTAGATATTATAGTTGCTCATGCCATGCTTAATTAGCTAGGAGTTTATAATGGTTTACCTTGCGTGCCAACATGCTATTAAAATGGTTGTGATGTGGTATGATAGGGTGGTATCCTCCTTTGAACAATTCAAGTGGCTTGACTTGGCACATGTTCACGCATGTAGTTGAAACAAAATCAACACAGCCTCCATGATATTTATGTTCATGGTGAATTATATCCTACTCATGCTTTCACTCAGTGTTGATTAATTTTAATGTATGTTCATGACTGTTGTTGCTCTCTAGCTGGTCGCTTCCCAGTCTCTTTCTAGCCTTCAGTTGTACTAAGCGGGAATACTGCTTGTGCATCCACTTCCATAAACCCCAAAAGTTATTCCATATGAGTCCACCATACCTTCCTATATGCGGTATCTACCTGCCGTTCCAAGTAAATCTGTATGTGCCAAACTCTAAACCTTCAAACAAAATTCTGTTTTGTATGCTCGAATAGCTCATGTATCAACTAGGACTGTCTATATCTTCCCTGCTAGGCGGGTTATTCTCAAGAGGAGTGGACTCCGCTCCTCATTCACGAGAAAATGGCTGGTAACTGGGATGCCCAGTCCCATGCTTAAATTAAAATAATTGCAAACAAAACTCCCCCAGGATTGTTGTTAGTTGGAGACACCTATTGTCGGTGTCAAAACCGGCGGATCTCGGGTAGGGGGTCCCGAACTGTGCGTCTAGGAGGATGGTAACAGGAGAAAAGGGACACAATGTTTTACCCAGGTTCGGGCCCTCTTGATGGAGGTAAAACCCTACGTCCTGCTTGATTAATATTGATGATATGGGTAGTACAAGAGTAGATCTACCATGAGATCAAGGAGGCTAAACCCTAGAAGCTAGCCTATGGTATGATTGTTGTATATGAAGTTGTCCTATGGACTAAAACCCTCCAGTTTATATAGGCACCGGAGAGGGTTAGGGTTACACAAAGTCGTTTACAATGGTAGGAGATCTTGAATATCCGCATCGCCAAGCTTGCCTTCCACGCCAAGGAAAGTCCCATCCGGACACGGGACGAAGTCTTCAATCTTGTATCTTCATAGTCCTGGAGTCCGGCTGAAGGTATAGTCCGGCTACCCGGACACCCCTAATCCAGGACTCCCTCAGTAGACCCCGAACCAGGCTTCAATGACGACGAGTCCGGCGCGCAGATTGTCTTCGGCATTGCAAGGCGGGTTCTTCTCCAAATTCCGTGTACCTGCTCAATAACGTCGGATTTTCGTAATGTAGCACACCTTGGCTTCCACGCCCAATAATGGCCGTCTTCCACGTGTTAAACGAATGCGAAAAGTCGGGGTGTTTTTACATTCACACCCCTAGCCGCATAAACGAGCCGCCTATTTAATGGGATGGGGATTCAGATCCAAACCACACCTTCTCCTCCCCGCGAGTAATCATCAGAGCGCCTCCAGCAAAGGTCCATTCCAACATGGCCAGCCGTCACAGCTCCTCTCGCCCCTCCAGTCCTAAACCTGGAGACTGGGAGAGGTGCTCCATCCCGCACAGTGAGCTAGTGTCGCTTCAGGCCAAGGGATTTCTCCCTCAGGCCTATATGGTCCCGGTCCGAGCCGGACTCGCCACCTATAATGGTGGAGAGCAAGCGGAGAGCACCCCCAATCCCTCCAAAGGAGAGCGGGTGTGCCTCGTCCCTTATCTAATAAGAGGACTTGGATTTCCAATTCATCCATTTCTCCGTGGGCTTCTGGAGTTCTACGGCCTCCAGCTGCACAATCTCACGCCCACCTCTATATTGCATATCGCAGGCTTCATCGCCCTTTGCGAGCTATTCTTGGGTGTTGAGGCTCATTTCGCGCTGTGGAAGAGGTTATTCTGCTTGGTGCCCTGCTCTCAAGAGGGGTCTATATATCAAGTGGGCGGAGCCGAAGTGTGGCATATCGCCGGGACCGGATATCTATCCAGAACCCCAAAGAAGGCGTCCGAGGACTAGCCTTCGGAATGGTTTTATATAGATGATGTCCCGCTTTCGGATCCTATCCGGGTCGGTCTCCCCGAATTCAACAGTGCTCCCTTAAAGAAACGCCTAAGCTGGCGTCCGCGGAGCTCTCAGAGAGAAAGCGACAGGGACGTCCTTTACCTGATGGGTCGAATAAGACTATTGGATCATTCCGGACTAACCATGATTGGAGTCATGGCCGCATGCATTATGCGAGGGGTGCAGCCGCTTCAATATAGAGGCCACCCCATGTGGGATTTTAACGGGGAGGATGACGCCACCCGTTACGGTCGTAAGGGGCCAGCCTCAGCTGCCGCTCTAGTGAAGACCTTATCCTCTTTATACAAGGGAGAAGAGGAGGAATTCCTCCGCGTCAACCCGCAGGGCGGATTTACTATGTACAACCCTCCGAGTTGGGTAAGTGGACAATTGTGCTTACCCATCCGTTTTATATTCCCATGATTAAATATGTAGTCTAACGATTTCAACGCAGGAACTGCATCAGGAAGTAAAGGATATAAACAGCCATCCCCCACAGCCCGAGGATCCAGAACGGTCCCTCGATCCGGACTCTGAAGAGGATCCGGACATATCGGTGGAGCTGATTGACGGGGTGTTTCATCAGCTAAGCAAGGACAATACCTTGGTGGCCATTACGGCTGATTACCCAAGGTTAATCCCGGCCTCCCAGGTAACAGAGAGCGGAGTCTCATCCCCTTGAGAAGGAATCCATTCTCACGCATTTCAGTTTTCCTGACAACGACCGTGTTTTGTAGGGGAGGTTTCCGAGGCGGGAGGCTGAACCTGCGGCGGCTAGCCAACGAGGGGCCGCAAGGCCCCGTGGGGTAAAAAGGAATGTAGTCCGGACTGAGACGCCGGTGCAAAGGTATAGCGCACCCTCTTTTCCCCTGGTGTTATTCCTTCAGGGCATATTAATGTTCGTGCTATCTTAAGGACGAAGAGACCTCGCCGGACTATATCTGGAGAGGTTGCCAATCGCGCCTCCACCAGCCAGGCTCCAATGCCTGGCCCGGAAACGGAAGCGAACACAAGGCGCGCACCGGACGCTCCTCCGACAGAGGATGCGGACAGGCCGTCTGCCACCAATTCCGAGGTGGAGAGTGCCATGAACCACAGGCGTCGCCGGACAGTTCTTCGCGATGCTTGTTTCTCCCAAGAGGCATTAGATGCCTTCAATTCGGGAGATGCGTACCTCCGTGCCGCTCAAAATGGTTTAGCCAGAGCCACGGAGCAATATGTAAAAGACATACGGGTAAGAAAATTTTGGTAAATATATATATACCAGTAACCCCCGAGACTTGAAACAGTTAGAGTAACTGATTTAAGGATCATTTGTTATGCAGGTTCTTACAGAGAAGAATACTGTACTGTCCCAGGAGCTGGAAGAGTGCAAAGCCCAACTGGAGGCTGCACTAGCAGCGGCAGGGGAGCCCAGAGAGACCCCCTCTGGTAAGATACACTTCGAAAGATTAGTATTTTGCGAAGTGCGGCGTGGGTGTAAATCTGACAAATCATATTGCAGATGGCGCCGGACTGGATCCGGAGAGGCAACAACTCTTACGCCGGCTAAAGGCCGGTGAGAGTATGCTGACAAGGGTGAGGCGGGAGAAGAATGATCTTCAGGATGCCAACACCAAGCTGGACGTTGAACTTAAAGATGTTCGTGGCCAGCTGTCGGACTCTACTAAGGAGAATCAGCGGCTTCGACGCGGCATATTTAGTAAGTGCTTAAGAGAATCTTTGAAAGAAAAGAGTTCGGCGAGGAAGTTGACTAACAGAGTAATGTCTGTAGGTATGCTAACGGGTCATCCTGCAGAGGAGATGCCCGGTTCTACGGGTGACCTTCTTCCCGAGCTCTCGCAACTGCACGGGCGAGTTCGGCAGGCGATGCGAGGCGTTGCCCAAGCCTTATGGCCTTCCTACTCCATGCCCGAGGGCCTTGGAGAGCTTTCGGAGAAGCTTAAGGGAGCTCGGCGGCGCTTCCGGTTGTGGAAGATATCGGCCTGCCGATAAGGCGCTAGGGAGGCCTGGGCCATGGTGAAGACGCGGTACAGGAAGTCTGACCCAAACCATATGGCCGAGGTCGGACCTGTGGGGCCTGACGGGAAGGAGATCCCTGTAAGCTTAGTGTACGACCAAGTAGAATTGGCCGCAAAGTATTCCCAGAAGGACTGTAAGTTAGACAGCCTGTTAGATGGTATTGAAGAGGAATACAATCAGTCAGAGTGACTATGTAATTTTAATTGACATGTGTAATGCCTTCTAGCCGGATTGTAGATCGTTTGTTGTTGCCGACCTTTTCGCTTGAACCTCAGGACCTGACGGTCCGGAGTGTGTCCGAATACCCTACCAGTTATGTAAGAACCGGGGTATGCGTGGAGACCAGGCGTAGGGGTCATTAGTGCTTTATCAGACAAGTGCCCAACTAGTTATGTTATATTACATGGTTAGTAAGAAACATCTTCCAGAGAGAATAGTTCCGTTAGGGGTTCCTTTCTCTCGGAGGCATGCCCTAAAGTGCATGTCCGGACTGCAAACGCAGGAAAATCATCTGGGGGCATATATATATAAATAAGTAAAAAAGGTCATCTTTTAGTTCACTGACCGAATATTCCATTAAGAACGCTAGCTTTCGGCTTCACCCAGTCTGAGGTACACATCCGGCTGATCGGGCAGTAACAATCGCAAAGGTGCTCCCTTTACCACCTAGCCAAACAATCGGGAACGTAGGGGTAAGCACAGGATCCAGGCAACCTAGCTTGGCCAAAACTTAAGTCATATCGATGCATATAATGGTGAAGAAAAGGTACATGCGGAAGTTTGACACATGTGGTGGGCGTGAAGCCCGTGTAAATAAGCTTCTGTTAAAGAAGCCCCCAGGTTTAATGAGCGCGAGTAGCACGTCACTTGAGGAGCCTTTAAGGGCTATAGAAGAAAAAAGGGGAAGGAGAGAAATGTAAGACAGAAAATGTAAAAAATGGACAGAGGAAGGAGACAAACACAGAGTCCGGCGCTAGGCATAGAATCTTCGGAGATGGGCTGCGTTCCATGGGTTCGGCTCGAGTCGGTTATCCGACGCATCTCGCAGGCGGTATGCTCCACCAGTCAGGACTTGGTTGATTATGAAGGGACCTTCCCACTTGCGCTTCAGCTTGTCCTTTTTCTTGTCCGGCAGGCGTAGAACTAATTCACCAACGTTGTAGTTTTTGGCCTGCACTTCTCTGCTTTGATATCTTCGAGCCTGCTATTGATAGAATGCGGAACGGGCTTTTGCCACGTCGCGCTCCTCCTCTAAGGCATCCAAACTGTCCTGCTGATCGAGCTTGGCTTCCCTTTCTTCGTACATGCGCACTCGAGGTGAGTCATGAATTATGTCGCAGGGCAAGACTGCCTCTGCGCCGTACACCATAAAAAATGGTGTGTATCCGGTGGTGCGATTCGGCGTGGTCTGCAGCCCCCAGAGTACGGAGTCGAGCTCCTCTACCAGTGCGTGTTAGATTCCTTGAGGGACCGCACTAATCTGGGTTTGATGCCGCTCATGATGAGACCATTTACACGTTCGACCTGACCGTTAGTTTGTGGGTGATAGACGGAAGCATAATCGAGCTTGATGCCCATGTTTTTGCACAAGAGTTTTACCTCATCGGCCGTAAAGTTCGTGCCGTTATCGGTGATGATGCTGTGGGGGACGCCATAATGGTGTACGACCCCGGATATAAAGTCTATCACAAGTCCGGATTCGGCCGTCTTAACAGGCTTGGCTTCTATCCATTTGGTGAACTTATCCACCAAGACCAGCAAGTATTTTTTCTTGTGGGTTCCGCCTTTAAGGGGTCCCACCATGTCAAGCCCCTAGACCGCGAAAGGCCAAGTGATGGGGATACTTTGGAGGGCGGTGGGTGGCATATGGCTTTGGTTTGCAAAAAGCTGGCAACCGACGCATCGTTGGACCAAGTCCTGAGCATCCGCCCGGGCCGTCGGCCAATAAAAGCCTGTATGGAAAGCCTTGCTTACAGGGGACAGGGCTGCGGCGTGATGGCCACCGAGTCCGGCATGAATTTCAGCTAGCAGGTTCCGCCCTTCCTCTTCGGAGATGCACCTTCGAAGGACTCTAGTAGTGCTTTTCTTATAAAGTTCTCCCTCATGGACTTTCTAGGCTTTAGATCGCCGCACTATACAGCGTGCCTCGTTTCGGTCCTCTGGGAGTTCCTGCCTAGTAAGGTAGGCTAGGAATGGTTCTGTCCACAGGGCGATAACTGCCATTAGTACGTGGGCCGAGGTTGTGATTTCATTGGCAGAGCCTCCGATTATGTCAGATTGTTTGGCGTCGGACAGTGCAGTTGGGTCCGGGCTAATATTGCCATGTTCCCCTTCCCATACTACGGATGGCTTGAACAGCCTTTCCAGGAAGATGTTGGGGGGACCGCATCGCGTTTTGCGCTGATGCGTGCCAGGACGTCTGCCGCCTGATTGTTTTCTCGGGCTATATGGTGAAATTCGAGCCCTTCAAACCGAGCTGACATTTTAAGGATGGCGTTGCGGTAAGCTGCCATTTTTGGATCCTTGGCATCGAAGTCTCCATTTATTTGGGATATCGCGAGGTTCGAATCCCCGTGCTCCTCTAGGCGTTGAATGCCCATGGATACTGCCATCCGGAGACCATGTAAAAGGGCCTCATATTCGGCTGCATTGTTGGAGTCCGTGTACATAATCTGGAGTACATATTGAACTGTGTCTCCTGTGGGGGACGTCAAAACGATGCCGGCCCCTAGTCCGGCCAACATTTTGGAACCATCGAAGTGCATGATCCAGTTTGAATATGTGTCGTACTCTTTAGGGAGTTCAGCCTCCGTCCATTCTGCGACGAAGTCGGCCAAAACTTGCGACTTGATAGCTCGTCGTGGCCTATAAGTTATGTCGAACGGGAGGAGCTCAATGGCCCATTTTGCAATCCGCCCCGTTGCGTCACGGTTGTTTATAATATCGTTGAGTGGTACTTCCGATGCTACTGTGATTGAACACTCTTGAAAGTAGTGTTGTAGCTTCCGGGATGCCATGAATACCGCATATGCAATCTTTTGATAATGTGGGTACCGTGATTTGCATGGGGTGAGGACAGTGGACACATAGTAAACCGGCTTTTGAAGGGGGAATTTGTGTCCGTCCGTTTCCCGCTCGATGACGAGTACTGCGCTAACAACGTGATGGGTTGCTGCAATGTACAATAGCATTGGTTCGCCGATGTTTGGCGCGGCCAGGACAGGGTTTGTTGCCAATATGGCTTTTATTTCCTCGAGTCTGGCCGTGGCGGCATCCGTCCACTCAAAGTGTTCGGTGAGCCGAAGGAGGCGATAGAGGGGTAGCGCCTTTTCTCCCAAACGGGAGATAAAGCGGCTTAGAGCCGCCACGCATCCGGTTAATTTTTGTATTTGTGTGAGGTCCTTTGGGATATCCAATTGTGACAAAGCTCGGATCTTGGCTGGATTTGCTTCGATTCCTCTACCGGATATGATGAAGCCCAAGAGCTTTCCGGCTAGAACGCCGAAAACGCATTTTTCCGGATTTAGCTTAATGTCATATGCTCGGAGGTTGTCAAATGTAAGCCTCAAGTCGTCTACTAGAGATTCGACATGTCTTGTTTTTACGACCACATCATCCACGTATGCCTCTACTGTTTTGCCGATCTGGTTTGCCAGACATGTCTGAATCATGCGCTGATATGTTGCGCCGGCGTTTTTGAGCCCGAAAGGTATTGTGTTGAAGCAGAATGGACCGTATGGGGTGATGAATGCTGTTGCGGCTTGGTCTGACTCGGCCATCTTGATTTGATGGTAACCGTAGTATGCGTCGAGGAAGCACAACAAATCGTGTCCTGCAGTGGCGTCGATAATTTGATCGATGCGTGGGAGGGGGAAGGGATCCTTTGGGCAAGCCTTGTTAAGGTCTTTGAATTCAACGCAGAGGCGCCAGGATTTGTCCTTCTTTGGTACCATCACCAAGTTTGCTAGCCAGTCCGGATGTTTTATGTCTCTGATGAATCCGGCCTCCAATAGTTTGGCTAGCTCCTCTCCCATTGCCTGTCTCTTGGGCTCACAGAAATGCCGAAGGGCTTGTTTGACAGGTTTGAATCCTTTTAGGATATTTAAGCTGTGTTCGGCCAGCCTACATGGGATTCCTGGCATGTCTGAAGGGTGCGAGGCAAAAATGTCCCAGTTCTCCCGTAGGAATCGCAGTGCGGCATCTACATCGGGGTTAATCGTGCCCCGATGGAAGCTGTTTTATTGGGGTCCGTTGGATGGACCTGGAATCTGACTATTTCATCCGCTAGTTTAAAGGAGGTGGACTTGGATCTTTTGTCGAGTATCACATCGTCCCTGTTTACCGTGGAGCGAGCGTAGTCAGTTCCTCAGCCGCTAGGGCTTCGGACAGTGCCTCAAGGGCCAATGCGTCTGTCTTGTTTTCGGCGCGGAGTGCTATGTCCGGATCACTAGCGTGAGTGATGATTCCGTTCGGCCCGGGCATCTTGAGCTTCATGTACCCGTAATGGGGTATTGCTTGGAAGATTGTAAACGCTTCCCGCCCCAGCAGAGCGTGGTGTCCGCTACTGAACGGGGCCACTTGGAATGTGACCTCTTCGGACCTATAATTATCCGGCATGCCGAACACCACATCTAGTGTGATTTTTCCTGTACACCGCGCTTCCCGACTGGGGATTATTCCTCTAAAGGTTGTGCTGCTTCGCTCAATGCGGTTCCAGTCCATTTCCATTTTTTGAAGGGTTTCCTCATAAATGAGGTTCAATCCGCTGCCTCCGTCCATGAGTACCTTGGTGAGGCGAAAGTCGTCCACTATAGGACTGAGTACCAATGCGGCTGGTGCTCGAGCTATTCGGAATTTAGGTTCATCACTGGCATTAAAAGTAATAGCCGTGTCACTCCATGGGTTTATTGTTGCTACTTGATAGACTTCGGCGAGGCTGCGGAGTGTTCTTTTTCGCATATTATTTGATGCGAAAGTCTCGAAGACTGTTAAGACTGTACTGGAGTCGCTGAGGTGGCTTTCTGCGGCCTTCGGAATTAGGAGATCTTCGCCCCTTTTGGCCACCTGCCAGAGTATCCAACATGCTCTAAGGCTATGAGTTGGTGTGGCGTCCTCTATACTATGAATTTTACAGGGTCCATTAAGCCATCCATCCAGTACGGTTCCATGCCCTGTAGAGGGTTTCGGTTTTTTGGTTTTTAACCCGGGTGTCTGATGATGATGCACCCTTTTATTTCGGACGAGGTTTCTATTCAGGGCCGGATTGTCCCAAAATTTAGTTTCGGTTTTCCGGGCGCTTTCCATCGCACAATACTTTTGTATTATGGTTGCCAAGTCAGTGAAGCGTGTAAGATCACGACGACCTGTGGCGTTGAGGATTCCCTTGTCCGTGCAATTATTGCAGAAGATTGAGATTGCGTCTTCCTCGCGGCAGTCCTTTATCCTGTTCATAACCAGGAGGAACCTTGCCCAGTAATGATGTACTATTTCTTCAGGCTTTTGCCTGATTTGGGATAGATCGCTTATGTTCGGGTGGGTGGGTGGAATTAAATCCGGAACTTCACCCAATTTAAGACTCAGAGGCCAAGGAGTTTCCGAACTATGAAGTTTGGATTCTTGGATGTTGTCCAGTGAATCTAGCCCGTTGCCTGATTCTAAGTTCAGGTCTTGAGTTACATCCTCCCCTCCGCGGGTATCCGGCTTGGAGGGATCGGGAATCCAGACGTAGCTAGTCCTTAAGATAGATGAAGAGTCGCCGCACTGTGCCTCTACCACGGCAACGTGATGGGTGACTTGGGGAGAATTAATTTCTCTTAGATTGGGTTTAAGCCCAACCTGGTCATAATCCGTAGTGACCCCCAAGGCGGCGATGCAATCCAAGAGCTCGTTTACGGAAGAGATCTCCATTGGATCTAACTGCTCGACGAGTTCCGAGCTGACGTGAAGATTGCTTTTGATGACCCGAGAGGTCACCATCGGCGCAACGTTCGAACAGGCGGTCATGAGAAAACCGCCTAGCCGGAGAGTTTGGCCGACAGCCAAGGCTCCCTTAGTAACGGCTCCGTCTTTAAAGACGGGAAGAGGCATCCTTCCTGATTGCGACGGCACAGAGGAACTCTCAATGAAAGCACCAATGTCGGTGTCAAAACCGGCGGATCTCGGGTAGGGGGTCCCGAACTGTGCGTCTAGGCGGATGGTAACAGGAGACCAGGGACACAATGTTTTACCCAGGTTTGGGCCCTCTTGATGGAGGTAAAACCCTACGTCCTGCTTGATTAATATTGATGATATGGGTAGTACAAGAGTAGATCTACCACGAGATCAAGGAGGCTAAACCCTAGAAGCTAGCCTATGGTATGATTGTTGTATATGAAGTTGTCCTACGGACTAAAACACTCCGGTTTATATAGACACCGGAGAGGGTTAGGGTTACACAAAGTCGGTTACAATGGTAGGAGATCTTGAATATCCGCATCGCCAAGCTTGCCTTCCACGCCAAGGAAAGTCCCATCCGGACACGGGACGAAGTCTTCAATCTTGTATCTTCATAGTCCTGGAGTCCGGCTGAATGTATAGTCCTAGTAGCGGGAGTGAAGAAATTGGTGACTCACTCACCTATTGTTTCAGACAAGCCATGGATTGATGTTTGTTGGTGGTAGGGGGAGTATAAACTTTACCACTCCATTTGGGAACTGCCTATAATGTGTGTAGCATGGAAGATATAGAGATCTCTCGGTTGTTATGTTGACAATGAAAGTATACCACTCAAATTATTATTTATCTCTATTTCAAAGTCGAGCTCTATGTGATGCCCCCGATTCAATCGTACACTAATCATACACGCAAACATGTACAATCAAGATCAGGGACTCACAGGAAGATATCACTGAAGGAAATATGCCCTAGAGGCAATAATAAAGTTATTATTTATTTCCTTATATCATGATAAATGTTTATTATTCATGCTAGAATTGTATTAACCGGAAACATAATACATGTGTGAATACATAGACAAACAGAGTGTCACTAGTATGCCTCTACTTGACTAGCTCGTTAATCGAAGATGGTTATGTTTCCTAACCATGAACAAAAGAGTTGTTATTTGATTAATGGGATCACATCATTAGAAGAATGATGTGATTGACATGACCCATTCCATTAGCTTAGCACCCGATCTTTTAGTATGTTGCTATTGCTTTCTTCATGACTTATACATGTTCCTATGACTATGAGATTATGCAACTCCCGTTTGCCAGAGGAACACTTTGTGTGCTACCAAACGTCACAACGTAACTGGGTGATTATAAAGGAGCTCTATAGGTGTCTCCAAAGGTACATGTTGGGTTGGCGTATTTCGAGATTAGGATTTGTCACTCCGATTGTTGGAGAGGTATCTCTGGGCCCTCTCGGTAATGCACATCACACAAGCCTTGCAAGCATTGCAACTAATGAGTTAGTTGTGAGATGATGTATTACGGAACGAGTAAAGAAACTTGCCGGTAATGACATTGAACTAGGTATTAAGATACCAACGATCGAATCTCGGGCAAGTAACATACCGATGACAAAGGGAACAACGTATGTTGTTATGCGGTCTGACCGATAAAGATCTTCGTAGAATATATGGGAGCCAATATAAGCATCCAGGTTCTGCTATTGGTTATTGACTGGAGACGTGTCTCGGTCATGTCTACATTGTTCTCGAACCCGTAGGGTCCGCACGCTTAAGGTTTTGATGACAGTTATATTATGAGTTTATGCATTTTGATGTACCGAAGTTTGTTCGGAGTCCCGGATGTGATCACGGACATGACGAGGAGTCTTGAAATGGTTGAGACATAAAGATTGATATATTGGAAGCCTATATTTGGATATCGGAAGTGTTCCGGGTGAAATCGGGATTTTACCGGAGTACCGGGAGGTTACCGGAACCCCCCGGGAGATATATGGGCCTTATTGGGCTTTAGTGGAAGAGAGGAGAGGTGGCCAGGGCTGGGCCGCGCGCCCCTCCCCCCCTAGTCCAAATAGGACAAGGAGAGGGGGGCGGCGCCCCCCCTTCCTTCTCTCTCTCCTCTTTCCCCCTCCCAAATCCTATTCCAACTAGGAAAGGGGGGAATCCTACTCCCGGTGGGAGTAGGACTCCTCCTGGCGCGCCCTCCTCCTGGCCGGCCGCACCTCCCCCTGCTCCTTTATATACGGGGGTAGGGGGCACCCCTAGACACACAAGTTGATCCACGTGATCATATTCTTAGCCGTGTGCGGTGCCCCCTTCCACCATAATCCTCGATAATATTGTAGCGGTGCTTACGCGAAGCCCTGCGACGGTAGTACATCAAGATTGTCACCATGCCGTCGTGCTAACGGAACTCTTCCCTGACACTTTGCTGGATCGGAGTCCGGGGATCGTCATCGAGCTGAACGTGTGCTAGAACTCAGAGGTGCCGTAGTTTCAGTGCCTGATTGGTCGGGCCGTGAAGACGTACGACTACATCAACCGCGTTGTGCTAACACTTCCGTTGTCGGTCTACAAGGGTACATAGATCACACTCTCCCCTGTCGTTGCTAAGCATCACCATGATCTTGCGTGTGCGTAGGAAATTTTTTGAAATTACTACGTTCCCCTTCAGTGGTATGAGAGCCTAGGTTTTATGTGTTGATGTTATATGCACGAGTAGAACACAAGTGAGTTGTCGGCGATATAAGTCATACTGCTTACCAGCAAGTCATACTTTGGTTCGGCGGTATTGTTGGACGAAGCGGCCCGGACCGACATTACCTCTACGTTTACGCGAGACCGGTTCTCCCGACATGCTTTGCACAAAGGTGGCTAGCGGGTGACAGTTTCTCCAACTTTAGTTGAACCGAGTGTGACTACGCCCGGTCCTTGCGAAGGTTAAAACAGCACCAACTTGACAAACTATCGTTGTGGTTTTGATGCGTAGGTAAGATTGGTTCTTGCTTAAGCCCGTAGCAGCCACGTAAAACTTGCAACAACAAAGTAGAGGACGTCTAACTTGTTTTTGCAGGGCATGTTGTGATGTGATATGGTCAAGACATGATGCTAAATTTTATTGTATGAGATGATCATGTTTTGTAACCGAGTTATCGGCAACTGGCAGGAGCCATATGGTTGTCGCTTTATTGTATGCAATGCAATCGCGCTGTAATGCTTTAATTTATCACTAAGCGGTAGCGATAGTCGTGGAAGCATAAGATTGGCGAGACGACAACGATGCTACGATGGAGATCAAGGTGTCGCGCCGGTGACGATGGTGATCACGACGGTGCTTCAAAGATGGAGATCACAAGCACAAGATGATGATGGCCATATCATATCACTTATATTGATTGCATGTGATGTTTATCTTTTATGCATCTTATCTTTCTTTGACTGACGGTAGCATTATAAGATGATCTCTCACTAATTATCAAGAAGTGTTCTCCCTGAGAATGCACCGTTGCGAAAGTTCTTCGGGCTGAGACACCATGTGATGATCGGGTGTGATAGGCTTTGCGTTCAAATACAACGGGTGCAAAACAGTTGCACACGCGGAATACTCAGGTTATACTTGACGAGCCAAGCATATACAGATATGGCCTCGGAACACGGAGACCGAAAGGTCGAACGTGAATCATATAGTAGATATGATCAACATAGTGATGTTCACCATTGAAAACTACTCCATCTCACGTGATGATCGGACATGGTTTAGTTGATTTGGATCACGTGATCACTTAGAGGATTAGAGGGATGTCTATCTAAGTGGGAGTTCTTAAGTAATATGATTAATTGAACTTTAATTTATCATGAACTTAGTCCTGGTAGTATTAGCACATCTATGTTGTAGATCAATAGCTCGCGTTGTTGCTTTCATATGTTTATTTTGATATGTTCCTAGAGAAAATTGTGTTGAAAGATGTTAGTAGAAATGATGCGGATTGGATCCGTGATCTGAGGTTTATCCTCATTGCTGCACAGAAGAATTATGTCCTTGATGCACCGCTAGGTGACAGACCTATTGCAGGAGCAGATGTAGACATTATGAACGTTTGGCTAGCTCAATATGATGACTACTTGATAGTTTAGTGCACCATACTTAACGGCTTAGAATCGGGACTTCAAAGACGTTTTGAACATCATGGACCATATGAGATGTTCCAGGAATTGAAGTTAATATTTCAAGCAAATACCTGAGTTGAGAGATATGAAGTCTCCAACAAGTTCTATAGCTAAAAGATGCAGGAGAATCGCTCAACTAGTGAGCATGTGCTCAGATTGTCTGGATACAACAATTGCTTGAATAAAGTGGGAGTTAATCTTCCAGATAAAATAGTGATTGACAGAATTCTCTAGTCACCATCACCAAGTTAGTAGAACTTCGTGATGAACTATGATATGCAAGGGATAACGGAAATGATTCCCAAGCTCTTCATAATGCTGAAATTGACGAAGGTAGAAATCAAGAAAAACATCAAGTGTTGATGGTTGACAAGATCACTAGTTTCAAGAAAAGGGCACAGCGAAGAAGGGGAACTTCAAGAAGAATGGCAAGCAAGTTGCTGCTCAAGTGAAGAAGCCCAAGTCTGGTCCTAAGCCTGAGACTAAGTGTTTCTACTGCAAAGGGACTGGTCACTAGAAGCGAAACAACCCCAAGTGATTGGCGGATAAGAAGGATGGCAAAGTGAACATAAGTATATTTGATATACATGTTATTGATGTGTAGTTTACTAGTGTTTATAGCAACCCCTCGGTATTTGATACTAGTTCAGTTGCTAAGATTAGTAACTCGAAACGGGAGTTGCAGAATAAACAGAGACTAGTTAAGGGTGAAGTGACGATGTGTGTTGGAAGTGGTTCCAAGATTGATATGATCATCATCGCACACTCCCTATAATTTCAGGATTAGTGTTGAACCTAAATAAGTGTTATTTGGTGTTTGCGTTGAGCATGAATATGATTTGATCATATTTATTGTAATATGGTTATTCATTTAAGTAAGAGAATAAATTGTTGTTCTGTTTACATGAATAAAACCTTATATGGTTACACACCCAATGAAAATAGTTCATTGGATCTCAATCGTAGTGATACACATAATCATAATATTGAAACCAAAAGATGCAAAGTTAATAATGATAGTGCAACTTATTTGTGGCATTGCCGTTTAGGTCATATTGGTGTAAAGCGCATGAAGAAACTCCATGCTGATGGGCTTTTTGGAATCACTAGATTATGAATCAGTTGATGCTTGCGAACCATGCCTCATGGGCAAGATGACTAAGACTCTGTTCTTCGGAACAATGGAGCGAGCAACAGATTTGTTGGAAATCATACATACCGATGTATGTGGTCTGATGAATATTGAGGCTCGCGACAGGTATCATTATTTTCTGATCTTCACAGATGATTTGAGCAGATATGAGTATATTTACTTGATGAAACATAAGTCTGAAACATTTGAAAAGTTGAAAGAATTTCAGAGTGAAGTGAAAAATCATCGTAACAAGAAAATAAAGTTTCTACGATCTGATCATAGAGAAGAGCATTTGAGTTACGAGTTTGGCCTTCAGTTAAAAACAATGTGAAATAGTTTCACTACTCACGCCACCTGGAACACCACAATGTAATGGTGTGTCCGAACGTCGTAATCGTACTTTACTTGATATGGTGCGATCTATGATGTCTCTTACAGATTTACCGCTATCGTTTTGGGGTTATGCATTAGAGATAGCTACATTCACGTTAAATAGGGCACCATCTAAATCCTTTGAGACGACACTGTATGAATTGTAGTTTAGCAAGAAACCAAAGTTGTCGTTTCTTAAAGTTTGGGGTTGCAATGCTTATAAGAAAAAGTTTCATCCTGATAAGCTCAAACCCAAATCGGAGAAATGTGTCTTCATAGGATACCCAAAGAAGACAGTTGGGTACACCTTCTATCACAGATCCGAAGGCAAGAAATTCGTTGCTAAGAATGGATCCTTTCTAGAGAAGGAGTTTCTCTCGAAAGAAGTGAGTGGGAGGAAAGTAGAACTTGATGAGGTAATTGTACCTGCTCCCTTATTGGAAAGTAGTTCATCACAGAAATCTGTTCCTGTGACTTCTAGACTGATTAATGAGGAAGCTAATGATGATGATCATGTAACTTCAGATCAAGTTACTACCGAACCTCGTAGGTAAAACCAGAGTGAGATCCGCACCAGAGTGGTACGATAATCCAGTTCTGGAGGTCATGTTACTTGACCATGACGAGCCTACAAACTATGAGGAAGCGATGATGAGCCCAGATTCCGCGAAATGGCTTGAGGCCATGAAATCTGAGATGAGATCCATGTATGAAAACAAAGTATGGACTTTGGTTGACTTGCCCGATGATCGGCAAGCAATTGAAAATAAATGGATCTTCAAGAGGAAGACGGACACTGGTAGTAGTGTTACTATCTACAAAGCTAGAATTGTCGCAAAAAGGTTTTCGACAAGTTCAAGATGTTGACCACGATGAGAGTTTCTCACTCGTATCTATGCTTAAGTATGTCCGAATCATGTTAGCAATTGCCGCATTTTATGAAATTTGGCAAATGGATAAACAAAGCTGCGTTCCTTAATGGATTTCTTAAAAAAGAGTTCTATATGATGCAACTAGAAGGTTTTGTCAATCATAAAAATGTTAACAAAATATGCAATCTCCAGTGATCCATCTATGGACTGGTGCAAGCATCTCGGAGTTGGAATATGCGCGTTGATGAGATGATCAAAGCATATAGTTTTATACAGACTTGCGGTGAAGCCTGTATTTACAAGAAAGTGAGTGGGAGCACTACAACATTTCTGATAAGTATATGTGAATGACATATTGTTGATCGGAAATAATGTAGAATTATTCTGCAAAGCATAAAGGAGTGTTTGAAAGGAGTTTTTTTTCAAAGAAAGACCTCGGTGAAGCTGCTTACATATTAAGCATCAAGATCTATAGAGATAGATCAAGACGCTTGATAAGTTTTTTCAATGAGTACATACCTTGACAATATTTTGAAGTAGTTCAAAAATGGAACAGTCAAAGAAAGAGTTCTTGGCTGTGTTACAAGGTGTGAAATTGAGTAAGACTCAAAGCCCGACCACGGCAGAAGATAGAAAGAGAGTGAAAGTCATTCCCTATGCCTCAGCCATAGGTTCTATAAAGTACGCCACGCTGTGTACCAGATCTATTGTATACCCTACACTGTGTTAAGCAAGGGAGTACAATAGTGATCTAAGAGTAGATTACTGGATAGCGGTCAAAATTATCCTTAGTGGAATAAGGAAATATTTCTCAATTATGGAGGTGACAAAAGGTTCGTCGTAAAAAGTTACGTCGATGCAAATTTTGACACAGATCTGGATGACTCTAAGTCTCGATCTAGATACATATTGAAAGTGGGAGCAATTAGCAAGAGTAGCTCCGTGCAGAGCATTGTAGACATAGAATTCGCAAAATACTTACGGATCTGTATGTGACAGACTTGTTGACTAATATTATCTCACAAGCAAAAGATGATCACACCTTAGTACTCTTTGGGTGTTAATCACATAAACGATGTGAACTAGATTATTGACTCTAGTAAACCCTTTGGGTATAGGTCACATGACGATGTGAACTATGGGTGTTAATCACATGGTGATGTGAACTATTAGTGTTGAATCACATGGCGATGTGAACTAGATTATTGACTCTAGTGCAAGTGGGAGACTGAAGGAAATATGCCCTAGAGGCAATAATAAAGTTATTATTTATTTCCTTATATCATGATAAATGTTTATTATTCATGCTAGAATTGTATTAACCGGAAACATAATACATGTGTGAATACATAGCCAAACAGAGTGTCACTAGTATGCCTCTACTTGATTAGCTCGTTAATCGAAGATGGTTATGTTTCCTAACCATGAACAAAAGAGTTGTTATTTGATTAACGGGATCACATCATTAGAAGAATGATGTGATTGACATGACCCATTCCATTAGCTTAGCACCTGATCGTTTAGTATGTTGCTATTGCTTTCTTCATGACTTATACATGTTCCTATGACTATGAGATTATGCAACTCCCATTTGCCGGAGGAACACTTTATGTGCTACCAAACGTCACAACATAACTGGGTGATTATAAAGGAGCTCTACAGGTGTCTCCAAAGGTACATGTAGGGTTGGCGTATTTCGAGATTAGGATTTGTCACTCCGATTGTCGGAGAGGTATCTCTGGGCCCTCTCGGTAATGCACATCACACAAGCCTTGCAAGCATTGCAACTAATGAGTTAGTTGTGAGATGATGTATTACGGAATGAGTAAAGAGACTTGCCGGTAATGAGATTGAACTAGGTATTAAGATACCGACGATCGAATCTCGGGCAAGTAACATACCGATGACAAAGGGAACAACGTATGTTGTTATGCGGTCTGACCGATAAAGATCTTCGTAGAATATGTGGGAGCCAATATGAGCATCCAGGTTCCGCTATTGGTTATTGACTGGAGACGTGTCTCGGTCATGTCTACATTGTTCTCGAACCCGTAGGGTCCGCACGCTTAAGGTTTTGATGACAGTTATATTATGAGTTTATGCATTTTGATGTACCGAAGTTTGTTCGGAGTCCCGGATGTGATCACGGACATGATGAGGAGTCTCGAAATGGTCGAGACATAAAGATTGATATATTGGAAGCCTATATTTGGATATCGGAAGTGTTCCGGGTGAAATCGGGATTTTACCGGAGTACCGGGAGGTTACCGGAACCCCCCGGGAGATATATGGGCCTTAGTGGGCTTTAGTGGAAGAGAGGAGAGGTGGCCAGGGCTGGGCCGCGCGCCCCTCCCCCCCTAGTTCGAATAGGACAAGGAGAGGGGGGCGGTGCCCCCCTTCCTTCTCTCTCTCCTCTTTCCCCCTCCGAATCCTATTCCAACTAGGAAAGGGGGGGAATCCTACTCCCGGTGGGAGTAGGACTCCTCCTGGCGTGCCCTCCTCCTGGTCGGCCGCACCTCCCCCTGCTCCTTTATATACGGGGGCAGGGGGCACCCCTAGACACACAAGTTGATCCACGTGATCATATTCTTAGCCGTGTGCGGTGCCCCCTTCCACCATAATCCTCGATAATATTGTAGCGGTGCTTCGGCGAAGCCCTGCGACGGTAGTAAATCAAGATCGTCACCAAGCCGTCGTGCTGACGGAACTCTTCCCTGACACTTTGCTGGATCGGAGTCCGGGGATCGTCATCGAGCTGAACGTGTGCTAGAACTCGGAGGTGCCGTAGTTTCGGTGCTTGATCGGTCGGGCCGTGAAGACGTAAGACTACATCAACCGCGTTGTGCTAACGCTTCCGCTGTCGGTCTACAAGGGTACATAGATCACACTCTCCCCTCTCGTTGCTAAGCATCACCATGATCTTGCGTGTGCGTAGGAAATTTTTTGAAATTACTACGTTCCCGTTCAATCACAACACAACTCTACAAATAAAATAACTCATACAAGCATCATATTACAAGCCAGGGGCCTCGAGGGCTCGATCCTAGACGAGTCAGCGGGAGCAACAACATCTGAGTACAGACATAAGTTAAAAAAGTTTTCCTTAAGAAGGCTAGCACAAACTGGGATACAGATCGGAAGAGGTGCATGCCTCCTACCTGGGATCCTCCTAAACTACTCCTGGTAGTGGTCAACGGGCTGCACATAGTAGTAGGCACCTCCAGTGTAGTAGCAGTCGTCGTCAATGGTGGCGCCTGGCTCCTGGGCTCCAACGTCTGGTCGCAGCAATCGGGTATAGGAAGGAGGAAAAGGCGGAGCAAAGCAACCGTGAGTACTCATCCAAAGTACTCAGAAGCAAGCAGCTACACTACATATGTATGCATTGGTATCAAATGGAATAAGGGTATCATATGTGGACTGAACTGCAGAATGCCGGAATAAGAGGGGGATAGCTAGTCCTATCGAAGACTACGCTTCTGGCCACCTCCATCTTGTGGCATGTAGGAGAGAGCAGAAGGTAAGTTCAACAAGTAGCACCGTGTAGCATAAACCTACCCGGCGATCCTCTCCTCATCGCCCTGTTAGAGAGCGACCACCGGGTTGTATCTAGAACTTGGAAGGGTGTGTTTTATGAAGTATCCGGTTCTAGTTGTCATGTGGTCAAGGTACAACTCCAAGTCGTCCTGTTACTGAAGATCACGGCTATTCTAATAGATTAACTTCCCTGCAGGGGTGCACCACATTTCCCAACACGCTCGATCCCCTTTGTCCGGACACACATTCCTGGGTCATGCCCGGCCTCGAAAGATCAACACGTCACAGCCCTACCTAGGCACAACAGATAGGTCAGCATGCCGGTCTAAATCCTATGGCGCAGGGGTCTGGGCCCATCGCCCATTGCACACCTGCACGTTGCGTACGCGGCCGGAAGCAGACCTAGCGCCCTTAATACAAGAGCAAGCTTATAGTCCAATCCGGCGCGCGCCGCTCAGTCGCTGACGTCACGAAGGCTTCAGCTGATACCATGACGTCGAGTGCCCATAAATGTTCCCGCGTAGTTGGTTAGTGCGTATAGGCCAGTGGCCAGACTCAGATCAAATACCAAGATCTCGTTACGCGTGTTATTTTGAAGTAACCGCGAACGCCGACCAAGGCCAGGCCCACCTCTCTCCTAGGTGGTCTCAACCTGCCCTGTCGCCTCGCCACAAAGTAACAGTCGAGGTCCGCCGGGAACCCAGGCCCACCACTCCCTGGGTGGAACCACCTACCCCTTCAACCCCCAACATCAGAAGCACTTGCGGGTACTCAAAGAGCTGACCTGACTTTAGTCACAACATTTATAGTATGTATATATGTATGTATATACACGTGATCACCTCCCGAGTGATCACGGCACAATAGTATAGCATGACAGACGGACTAGAATGTAGGGCCACTGATGGAGTTCTAGCAACCTATACTAAGCATGTAGGATTGCAGGTAAGGTATCAACAGTTGTAGCAACAATGACAAGCTATGCATCAGGATAGGTTTAACGGAAAGCAGTAACATGCTACACTACTCTAATGCAAGCAGTATAGAGAAGAGTAGGCGATATATGTTGATCAGGGGGGGGGCTTGCCTGGTTGCTCTGGCAAGAGAGAGGGGTCGTCAACACCTTAGTCGTACTGGGTAGCAGCGGCGTCGGTCTCGTAGTCTATCAGAGAGAAGAGGGGGAAGAAATAGTAAATACAGAGCAAACAAATGCATAACAGGACAACAGGCAGGGCTAGACGTGTTCTAACACAGTGCTACACGTTACCGGCGAAGGGGATAACACCAGGGATGCTTTCCCGAAGTTTGGCATTTCTGGACAGATGAAACGGAGGGGAAGTTTGCATGTTCGCTATGTTAGGGATGTGTGATAGATGAACGGAGATCGTATTTCGATTCGTCTCGCAGATCTGAGCAACTTTCATGTATAAAAGTTTTCCATCCGAGTTACGGTTTAATTTCTATGTAATTTTAAAGATTATAATAATATTCTGAAAATCCCTGAAATTCTGCTAAGTCTGAGAATTCGCCAGTTTTAAACATCACTTAGCTGTTTTCAAAAGGCTACAACTATGGATCTGTACCTCCTATGATTTTTTGCCTTATATCAATTTTGAGCATTTTTCTGTGATCTACATGTTAGTACCAAGTACATCCATATTAGAGTCCATTTTCTTGATCATCAAGAGCTCTAAAGTAGCTATGAAAATAAAGCTGTTTTCAGTTTTTCAGTTAACAGAACGTTGGACTTTGTGATTTTCGTAGGAATTAATCCACGCATCAAATAGATTTGGTCCAGTGGGATAAAATAAAGTTTGTCAGGTATACTTTCTACTAATATTAATTTTACACATGTTAACCGCTGATTAGACGTTGTTTAGAGGCTGTACAGAGGGCCAGACAATGTCAAATTAGAAAAGCTAGCACTAGCTAGAGTAACTGAATGTTACTGTAGCAGTGTAGCATAGCAGCAGGCAGCTGCGGGAGCAGGAAAGCAGCAGTAGTGCAGCGGTGCGGCGAGGCTCGAGGTGGGCGTGGCCGGGCAAAGGCGGGCTCGGCCACCCACTCAGCGCACACGCACTGCACGCACGCACACACACGGATGCGCCGGCGGTCACGACATTGGCCAGGGGACGCAGCGCGCGAGAGGCAGAGGCGACACGCAGGCAGAGCAGCTAGCAGCGGCAACAACTCAAGTCAAGGGGGCACGGCGAGCAGTTGCAGCCACGATGCGGGAGTGCACACGCAGCAGCACAAGCAGAAGGTAGCAGTAGCCCACAAGGCAGGGAGCGCGGCCCCCGAGCGTGCGCGCGCGCGCGAGAGAGGGCGCGGCCCTGGGCGGACAGAGTGGCGGTCAGGGTGCGGACAGGGCGGACGGGACTCGGTGTGCGGGCGCGGTGAGCGCGTCCGAAGCGCGGACGGTCAGGGCGACCGCGAGCTCAGCCGAGGTTCGTGCGGCGCGGGTAGCAGACGATGGTGGTTGCGAGCGTGAGCTCGACACGAGCTCGGGCGCGGTGTGACGGTCGATGGCTAAGGCAGAAAAAGGCTAGGGGCACGAGGATCGAAGCAAACAGGACGAGGGGGAGCGTGTGCTCACTGTGGTTCGGTATGGGAGGGCAGCAGGCTCGGGGAGGATCGACGGCGCCGGAGTACGCAGGGAAGAAGCCTCGGTGGAGGACGAAGAAGGGCTCGATTCCTTCGCTGTAGATCGCCCCGGCTTCAACCAATGTCGAGGAAGAAGAAGCGGTGGCCGGCGCACCTCGTAGACAAGGCTCCCGAGCGCGGGGGCGCCAGTGGCCGCGGAATCGAGCGACGCATGGTGTCGGCTGCATTCGGGAGAGAAAGGGGAGCGAGAGGAGTGGGGCGATCGAGTGGGGGGAAACGGCTAGGGTTCGTCAAGGGAGGGAGGAGGGCGTCGGGGCCACCTTATACACGACGGGGAACCGCGGGATGGCCGCCACGCACTCACAGCCGCGGCCATGCTGGTCGGATGCGCGCCACCACCTCTCGTGAACAGGAAGGAGCAGGAGGGTGGGGTAGGTGGCCGGCCTAGTGGCCAAGTGGGCTGTGAAGCCTGGGGGGAGGCCTTTTCTCCTTTTTCTCTTGTTTTCCTTTTAAAAATTTTTGTTTTAGTTTTTGGCTCCTCTTTTTCATTTAGTTGACCCACCAAACAAACTTTTGTAAAATGTGAAACATGTCATATAAAAACTAGACAATATTCTTAGAAGGCATGAAAAAGTTTGGGATCAAAAGGAGTTGCCTAACCATTTTTAGAAATTGGAAAGGCCAATTTAATTGTTGCTGGACCACCAAATTAAATTTCACGGGCATTTCGGGAATTCAAATGAGGCTGGTTCCAACATGAAAATGATTAGGGGAATTTGTAGAATTATTCAAACATGTTTGTTTCAGCGTTCGAGAAATCTGAATTTTGACTTTAATTTGAAATTGAAGTTTGAACCGGTTTGGAACAAATGTGGGATTTAGCAACAGAAAAAATGATGACATGGGACCATTAACTTTGGATTACTGTAGCTTAATTATCCGGGCGTCACAATTCTCCTCCACTACAAGAAATCTCGTCCCGAGATTTAAGGAGTGAAATGAGAGGGAAGCTATAAGAACGGATGTCTGAAAGGATCGGCATCCGATAGTTATCTCAAGGAAGGTGATTTTAGAAGCACCAAGAAATGTATCGAGAGTGCTATAAGGAGGTTCAACAAGTCTCAACCAGGTAGGCATCCAGCGGATGACTAAAACAAGTGATGATGGGGTTCAAAGCAATGAAGAATAATGTCGCCTCTGATACCAGAATGAAACATGGGGAGGAAGTTGGCTCGTGAATTACATACGAAGCCAAGTGCAAAGAATGTTTCGAAATCAAGATTGTACATGATAGTGAGGTTTCGATCCTATGGAACTGTGGGTTATGGGCCCACCATGTGGGTTAAAAGTAGAAAGGGTGCTGATAGCAAGGCTTGTCAAATGATAGTCTTATCAATTATGTCGGCAACGTCGGTACCAAGGGCGAGGGACGAAGAGAACCATCTTCCTACTCGTTGAACGAGGCATACCAATAGGTATAGTTCACGTCCATCGGTGGTTACCGGAATGTTATCAACAATATTAACAGGGTCTTACTGACAGAGTGGTTCAACGAGGTGCTTACCTAAGCAGGAGAATATTACTACTTAGATCATACTGATCACCAGTAAGGTTAAACAAAACATTGGAAAGGAAAAGGTGATCATCAGATTAAACAGACAATGGAAAGGAAAATGTGTTTAAACACATGTTTCAGGGATATATCCTTCCCCAGGACAAGCAGAGCATGATATCCATGACAGGATAGAAAGTAGAAAACCATTTAGGTAAGCGGAGAGGAATTTCATGACATAACCCATACAACAGTGTTTGGATAATTGATAAAGAGAATTTAGCATTGTGCTTCAAATGCTTTTATTGAAAATCGGATTACCACAAACATGCTTCGAGATAGCATTGACATAGTCTTTAAGCAAAGGTCATACTTTGGATACTCAAAGGATTTATCAGGAACAACTTATAGAATAAGTCTTCAATTTCATCACGGAAGAAGGTTTTAACCTTGCCAAAAGGAAATTATAACAATAGGTCCTCTAGCTAGGTGTGCTAGGCATGACATCACCTTACCGGTTCATAAGGTCAAAAAAGACCAGTGCTATACTTCTTGGAAATATGTTTGAACCATCATATCTGACCGAGATTCAGATCTGATTGGTGTCAGGATACCTCGGACTCAGCATGCCTGAGAAGAAAACGTGCAGCACAATTTGATGAGATGACATAGTAAGTTTCTCGGGAAATGAACTATGGAAGCGAGTTCTGAAACAAGAGTTCTTCACTAAACAAAGGAGAGGATGAGGAGGTAGCTGATGAACTCAGCGATAATTCATCAAGATTTCCAAAAGATGGATTTTTGCAATTATGTGAAAAAGGAGATAACATTTTTCAGATCAATGATATAATGAGGTATTCTCAAGGAAAACATACCGATTAAACATTGGTTGACAGGTGCACCCGAAATATGGGTGATGACCCACAAGTATAGGGGATCTATCATAGTCCTTTCGATAAGTAAGAGTGTCGAACCCAACGAGGAGCAGAAGGAAATGATAAGCGGTTTTCGGCAAGGTATTCTCTGCAAGTAGTGAAATAAGTGGTAACAAATAGTTTTGTGACAAGATAAATTGTAATGGGCAACAAGTAACAAAAGTAAATAAAGTGCAGCAAGGTGGCCCAATCCTTTTTGTAGCAAAGGACAAGCTAGAACAAACTCTTATAATAGGAAAAGCGCTCCCGAGGACACATGGGAATATCGTCAAGCTAGTTTTCATCACGTTCATATGATTCACGTTCAGTACATTGATAATTTGATATGTGGGTGGGCCAGTGCTTGGGTGCTGTTCTTACTTGAACAAGCATCCCACTTATGATTAACCTCTATTGCAAGCATCCGCAACTACAACAAAAGTATTAAGGTAAACCTAACCATAGCATGAAACATGTGGATCCAAATCAGCCCCTTACGAAGCAACGCATAAACTAGGGTTTAAGCTTCTGTCACTCTAGCAACCCATCATCTACTTATTACTTCCCAATGCCTTCCTCTAGGCCCAAATAATGGTGAAGTGTTATGTAGTCGACGTTCACATAACACCACTTGAGGCTAGACAACATACATCTTATCAAAATATCAAACGAATACCAAATTCACAAGACTACTAATAGCAAGAATTCTCCCTTGTCCTCAGGAACAAACGTAATTACTCACAAAGCATATTCATGTTCATAATCAGAGGGGTAATAATATACATATAGGATCTGAACATATGATCTTCCACCAAATAAATGAACTAGCATCAACTACAAGGAGTAATCAACACTACTAGCAACCTACTAGCACCAATCCCGGACTTTGAGACAAGAAGTGGATACAAGAGATGAACTAGGGTTTGGAGATGAGATGGTGCTGGTGAAGATGTTGATGGAGATTGCCCTCTCCCGATGAGAGGAGCGTTGGTGATGACAATGGTGATGATTTCCCCCTCCCGGAGGGAAGAATCCCCAACAGAACAGCTCTGCCAGAGCTATAGATTGGTTCCGCCTCGTGGCGGCGGAGTCTCGTCCCGAAAAGTTCCTTCTGATTTTTTTCTCATCGAAAGACTTCATATAGCAGAAGATGGACGTCGGAGACCCACCAGGGGGCCCACGAGGTAGGGGGGCGCCCTAGGAGGGGGGCGCGCCCCTCACCCTCGTGAGCAGGGTGTGGGCCCCCTGGCCTTCAACTTTGGCGAGGATTTTTCTTTATTTATTTTAAGATGTTCCGTGGAGTTTCAGGACTTTTGGAGTTGCACAAAATAGGTCTCTAATATTTGCTCCTTTTCCAGCCCAGAATTCCAGCTGTCGGCATTCTCCCTCCTTATGTAAACCTTGTAAAATAAGAGAGAATAGCCATAAGTATTGTGACATAAAGTGAAATAACAGTCCATAATGCAATAAATATCTATATAAAAGCATGATGTAAAATGGACGTATCAACTCCCCCAAGCATAGACCTCGCTTGTCCTCAAGCGAAAAGCCGATAACAATAAATATGTCCTCATGTTTAGAGGTAGAGGCACGATAAAAATAAAATACGAACATGAAGGCATCATGATTATTCTCATAACAACAACATATATAGATTTTGTCATATGATTACTTATGTTCAAGTGATGATCTATTCACAATGCAAAAGTATAAATCATAAACCTTACTGGGCTCCGACAAACTATAATCTCAGTCATTGAAGCAATTGCAATTTATCATAACATCAGAAAGAGTCTATGTCAGAGCTAAAAAGCAAGTCCACATACTCAACTATCATTTAGTCCTTCATAATTGCTAAAACTCACGCAATACTTGTGGTTATGAAGTTTTAATCGGACACAGTGAAAGATAGGGGCTTATAGTTTTGCCCCACAACCTTTTACCTCAAGGGTAATGTCAACATTAATAATACATGCTCCCCTATATCCAATTATATATATATATATCATGTTCTTTCCAACATGCTGAGCTTGCCAAAGGATAAAATGAAAAAGGAAAGGTGAAGATCACCGTGACTCTTGCATAAGGTAGAAGATAATAATAAAAGATAGGCCCTTCGCAGAGGGAAGCATAGGTTGCCATGCGCTTTTATGGTTGGATGCACAAAATCTCAATGCGAAAGAACTTCACTTTATATTGCCCCTTGTGATATGAACCTTTATTATGCAGTCCGTCGCTTCTATTACTTCCACATCACAAGATCGTATAAAGCTTATTTCTCCCACACCAATCAATCATACATATTTACAGCAATTTTTATTGCTTTGCACCGATGACAACTTATTTGAAGGATCTTACTCAATCCATAGGTAGATATGGTGGACTCTCATCGCAAAACTGGTTTAAGGGTATTTGGAAGCACATGTAGTATTTCTACTTGGTGCTGAGAATTTGGCTAGCATGAGGGGGAAAGGCAAGCTCAACAAGTTATGGCATCCATGAAAACATACTTTATCTCAGATATAAGAAAGACATAACTCATTACGTTGTCTTCCTTGTCCAACATCAACCCTTTAGCATGTCATATTTTAATGAGTGCTCCCAATCATAAAAGATGTCAATGATAATATATCTATATGTGAAAACCTCTATTTCCTTATTACTTCGTATTAATTGCAACAATGACCAAAGCTATGTCTACCAACTCCCAACAACTTTTAATCATCATACTCTTTCTATGTGAAGTCATTACTCTCAATAAGATCAATATGAACTTTTTGTTTCTTTTTATTCTTTTCTTCTATCTTTTATTCACCCAAGATCATGGCAAAATAATCAAGCCCTTCACTCAACACTAATCTTTATTATATATAGCTCACGGACTCGATTACAAAGAATGATCATAAAGCAAAACTCAAAACTAGATCATGCCATAAACTTTATTCTACTAGATCAAGATACTTCTAATAGGACCGAACTAAGAAAAACGATAAAGATAGGAGTTGTGATGGTGATACGATACCGGGGCACCTCCCCCAAGCTAGGCAGTTGCCAAGGGGAGTACCCATACCCATGTGATTATGTCTCCTTTGTCGGTGAAGAAGGTGGTGGTGATGTTGGCTTAGTTGATGGCTTAGGCTTCTCCCTTAATTTACGCTTGAGGACGGCATTTTGATCCCTCAGATCATCAATCTCCCACTCCAGGGTTAATATCTTTTTGCATAGGTCCTGCTTATTTTCCTGCAAGAGACGAAAAGGGATAAACTCGAACTTGGGTTTCTTTACCCTATCAGGGATACTTGACTTTTTGAACTCCACGTGCATGTCCCCATGTTGAGGTAATGGTGCTTCATCTTCATCTGAGCTTGTCTCATCCTTACCCTTGGGTTCATAGTCCTCTTCTTCCTCCGTGGTCCATCCATCGTGTTCCACATCTCGATAGACCTTTGGATTTGCTAAGTAATCATCCACATAGCTTTCTCCTTCCGAATCCTGGGAAGACATGTTGATTTAATCTACAACGGGACAGCTCGAAACGAAAACAGAGGATATTTGCGTGATACGGGAGTCAAAACCTTCGAGAGGTTATATAATGAATTTTTACCGACCAAAATACGTATTGTGCAAGAAAACGAAGTCCGGAAGGCACACGAGGTGCTCACGAGTTAGGGGGGCGCGCCCAGAGGGGTAGGGCGCGCCCACCACCCTCGGGGGGACCTCATGTCCTTCCCGGACTGCTACTTATTTTTCTATTTTTCTAAATATTCCAAAATGGAGAAATATTGCCTTAAAAATTGTTTTGGAGTCGGTTTACTTACCGTACCACATACCTATTCCTTTTCGGAGTCTGAAACGGTCTGGAAGGTGTCCCGTATGTATTCCTCCGGGCTTACGGTTTCAATAATATTGGTTTCAACATTTATGGGATTACCTGAGATATAATGTTTGATTCTTTGACCGTTTACCACCTTTGGATTTGTGCCCTCGAAGTTGTTGATTTTTATGGCACCGGAACGATAGACCTCTTCGATAACATAGGGGCCTTCCCATTTAGAGAGAAGTTTTCCTGCAAAAAATCTTAAACGAGAGTTGTATAGCAATACATAATCACCTACATTAAACTCACACTTTTGTATCCTTTTGTCATGCCATCTTTTAACTTTTTCTTTAAACAACTTGGCATTTTCATAAGCTTGGGTTCTCCATTCATCAAGTGAGCTAATATCAAATAACCTCTTTTCACCGGCAAGTTTGAAATCATAATTGAGCTCTTTAATAGCCCAATACGCCTTACGTTCTAGTTCGAGAGGTAAGTGACATGCTTTTCCATCAACCATTTTATACGGAGACATACCCATAGGATTTTTATATGTAGTTCTATAAGCCCATAATGCATCATCAAGTTTCTTAGACCAATCTTTCTAGACCTATTAACGCTCTTTTGCAAAATTAATTTGAGCTCTCTATTGCTCAATTCTACTTGTCAACTAGACCGTGGGTGATAAGGAGATGCAATTCTATGATTAACATCATACTTAGCAAGCATTTTACGGAAAGCACGATGAATAAAGTGTGAACCACCATCAGTCATTAAATATCTAGGGACTCCAAACTTCGGAAAAACAACTTCTTTAATCATTTTAATAGAAGTGTTATGATCAGCACTACTAGTTGGAATAGCTTCTACCCACTTAGTAACGTAATCGACAGCAACTAAAATATGTGTGTATCCATTAGAGGCAGGAAAAGGTCCCACATAATCAAAGCCCCAAACATCAAACGGTTCAATAACAAGAGAATAATTCATTGGAATTTCTTGACGTCTACTAATATTACCAATTCTTTGACATTCATCACAAGACAAGACAAACTTACGGGCATCCTTGAAGAGAGTAGGCCAATAAAAACCAGATTGCGATACCTTATGTGCAGTTCTATATCCAGCGTGGTGTCCTCCATAAGCCTCGGAATGACACTTGCATAGGATCTGTTCCTGTTCATGCTCAGATACACAACGTCTAATAACAGCATCTACCCCTTCTTTATAAAGATGTGGGTCATCCCAAAAGTAATGTCTCAAGTCATAGAAAAACTTTTTCTTTTGCTGGTATGTGAAGCTAGGAGGTATAAACTTAGCAACAATATAATTAGCATAATCAGCATACCATGGAGTACTACGAGAAGTATTAACATTTAATTGTTCATCAGGAAAGCTATCATTAATAGGTAGTGGGTCATCAAGAACATTCTCTAACCTAGACAAGTTGTCTGCAACGGGGTTCTCAGCTCCCTTTCTATCAACAATATGCAAATCAAATTCTTGTAGCAAGAGAACCCATCTAATAAGTCTAGGTTTAGCATCTTTCTTTTCCATAAGGTATTTAATAGCAGCATGATTAGTGTGAATAGTTACTTTAGAATCAACAATATAAGGTCTGAACTTATCACAAGCAAATACAACTGCTAAAAGCTCTTTTTCAGTAGTAGCATAATTTCTTTGAGCATTGTCTAGAGTCTTACTAGCATAATGAATAACATTTAATTTCTTATCAACTCTTTGCCCTAGAAGAGCACCTACAGCATAGTCACTAGCATCACACATAATTTCAAAGGGTAAATTCCAATCAGGTGGCTGAACAACAGGTGCAGAGACTAATGCGTTCTTAAGTATTTCAAATGCTTCTACACAATCATCATGAAAGACAAATGGTATATCTTTTTGCAATAAATTAGTCAGAGGCCGAGAAATTTTTGAGAAGTCCTTAATGAACCTCCTATAAAATCCAGCGTGACCAAGGAAACTTCTTATACCTTTGATGTCCTTGGGACATGGCATCTTTTCAATAGCATCGACCTTGGCTTTATCAACTTCAATACCTTTTTCAGAAACTTTATGCCCCAAGACAATACCTTCATTAACCATAAAGTGGCACTTTTCCCAATTCAAGACAAGATTAGTTTCTTCACATCTCTGCAAAACTCGATCAAGATTGCTCAAGCAATCATCAAAAGAGGAACCATAGACGAAAAAATCATCCATGAAAACCTCACAAATCTTTTCACAGAAGTCAGAGAATATAGCGATCATGCATCTTTGAAAGGTAGCAGGTGCATTACATAAACCAAACGGCATACGTCTATAAGCAAAAGTACCAAAAGGGCATGTAAAAGTAGTCTTTGATTGATCTCTAGCCAACACAGATATTTGAGAGAAACCAGAATAACCATCTAGAAAGCAATAGTGTGTATGTTTGCATAATCTTTCTAGCATTTGATCAATAAAAGGTAAGGGGTAATGATCTTTCTTAGTAGCTTTATTTAATTTGCGGAAATCAATTACCATCCTATAACCTATGATAATTCTTTGTGGAATCAATTCATCTTTATCATTAGGAACAACAGTAATACCTCCCTTCTTAGGGACACAATGGACAGGACTTACCCACTGACTATCAGCAACGGGATAAATTATACCTGCCTCCAGAAGCTTGAGTATTTCTTTTCTTACCACTTCTTTCATTTTAGTGAGGATCACGAACTGGTTTGGCATCTGCTTCCAAATTTATTTTATGTTGACATAGAGTGGGACTAATGCCCTTAAGATCATCAAGAGTATATCCAATAGCAGCACAATGCTTCTTCAGAGTTTTCAATAATATTTCTTCTTCATGCTCTGAAAGGTTAGCACTAATAATAACAGGATATATCTTCTTTTCATCAAGATAAGCATATTTAAGATTATCAGGCAAAGGTTTAAGCTCAAACACGGGATCACCCTTGGGTGGAGGAGGATCCCCTAAAATTTCAACAGGAAAGTTGTGTTGCAGAATAGGTTCCTGTTTAAAGAATACTTCATCTATTTCCCTTCTTTCATTCATGAACATATCATTTTCATGGTCTAGCAAATAGTGTTCTAAAGGATCACTAGGAGGTACGACAAGAGAAGCAAGACCAATAATCTCATCCTTACTAGGTAATTCTTCCTCACGATGTTGTTTACTAAATTTAGAGAAATTAAACTCATGAACCATATCATCCAAGCCAATAGTAACAACATTCTTTTCGCAATCTATCCTAGCATTAACATTGTTCAAGAAGGGTCTACCAAATATAATGGGACAAAAGCTATCTTGAGGAGAAGTAAGAATAAGAAAATCAGCAGGATATTTAGTTTTCCCACACAAGACTTCAACATCACTAACAATTCCCATCGCTGAAATAGTATCTCTATTGGCAAGTTTAATTGTGACATCAATATCTTCTAATTCAGCAGGTGCAATTTCATGCTTGATTTCTTTATACAAGTCTTGAGGTATAACACTAGCACTAGCACCCATATTTCACAAGCCATGATAACAATGATCTCCTATTTTAATAGAAATAACAGGCACGCCTACCATAGGTCTATGTTTATCTTTAGCACAAGGTTTAGCAATTCTAGCAGTTTCACCTTCGAACTGAATAACATGCCCATCAATATTATCAGACAAGAGATCTTTAACAATAGCAATATTAGTTTCTACTTTAACTTGCTCAGGAAGTGTATAAGTTCTAATATTGCTTTTACGAACAAAAATTGAAGCTTTAGCATGATCCTTTACTCTAACAGGGAAAGGTGGTTTCTCAACATAATAAGTAGGAACAATAGGATCATTATAAGTGACAGTCTTTTCTTCAACTCTAATAGGCGCAGCTACTTTTACTTCTATGGGAGGATGATATTTAAACCAATTCTCCTTAGGGAGATAAACCTAAGTAGAAAAAGATTCACAGAAAGAAGCTACTATGTTAGAGTCAAGTCCATATTTAGTGCTAAACTTATGGAAAATATCGGTGTCCATAAAAGATTTAACACAACCAAACTTAGGTGTCATACCTGACTCCTTACCTTCATCGAGGTCCCAATATTCAGAGTTGCGTTTAATTCTATCCAATGAGTTCCATATGAATTCAATAGTCTTCATCATAAAAGAGCCAGCACAAGAAGTAAGCATGGTTTGATTATTATGAGAAAGCCGAGCATAAAAACTTTGCATAATTATTTCTCTCGAGAGCTCATGATTGGGGCATGAATATAACATTGATTTAAGCCTGCCCCAAGCTTGAGTAATGCTTTCTCCTTCGCGAGGCCAGAAATTATATATATAATTGCGATCACAATGAACAAGATGCATAGGGTAATACTTTTGATGAAATTCCAATTTCAATCTTTTATATTTCCATGATCTCATATCATCACATAGCCTATACCATATCAATGCGTCTCCCTTCAAATATAAAGGGAAGACCTTCTTCTTAGCAACATCATTGGGTATACCTGCAAGCATAAATAATCCACAAACTTCATCCACATATATTAAGTGCTCATCAGGATGCTTTGTTCCATCTCCTGTAAAAGGGTTAGCTAGAAGTTTTTCCATCATACCCGAAGGAAATTCAAAAGGAGTTTCATTTTCAATAGGTTCAGTAGGTTGAGGAGCAACTCTTTGCTCTACTGGATGGGGTGAAGATACCCCGAACTAGCCCCTCAGAGAATTACTTTCCATAGTAACAAGTGACAGTAAATTTCAGCACACTATATAAATTTTTCCTTACCAAATTCCACTTACCAAAGGTGCTACACTCCCCAGCAACGGTGCCAGAAAAGAGTCTTGATGACCCACAAGTATAGGGGATCTATCGTAGTCCTTTCGATAAGTAAGAGTGTCGAACCCAACGAGGAGCAGAAGGAGATGATAAGCGGTTTTCAGCAAGGTATTCTCTGCAAGTATTGAAATAAGTGGTAACAGATAGTTTTGTGATAGGACAAATTGTAACAAGCAACAAGTAATAAAAGTAAATAAAGTGCAGCAAGGTGGCCCAATCCTTTTTGTAGCAAAGGACAAGCCGGAACAAACTCTTATAATAGGAAAAGCGCTCCCGAGGACACATGGGAATATCGTCAAGCTAGTTTTCATCACGTTCATATGATTCGCGTTCGATACTTTGATAATTTGATATGTGGGTGAACCGGTGCTTGGGTGCTATTCTTACTTGAACAAGCATCCCACTTATGATTAACCTATATTGCAAACATCCGCAACTACAACAAAAGTATTAAGGTAAACCTAACCATAGCATGAAACAAGTGGATCCAAATCAGCCCCTTACGAAGCAACACATAAACTAGGGTTTAAGCTTCTGTCACTCTAGCAACCCATCATCTAATTATTACTTCCCAATGCCTTCCTCTAGGCCCAAATAATGGTGAAGTGTTATGTAGTCGACGTTCACATAACACCACTAGAGGCTAGACAACATACATCTTATCAAAATATCAAACGAATACCAAATTCACATGACTACTAATAGCAAGACTTCTCCCTTGTCCTCAGGAACAAATGTAATTACTCACAAAGCATATTCATGTTCATAATTAGAGGGGTAATAATATGCATATAGGATCTGAACATATGATCTTCCACCAAATAAACCAACTAGCATCAACTACAAGGTGTAATCAACACTACTAGCAACCTACTAGCACCAATCCCGGACTTTGAGACAAGAATTGGATACAAGAGATGAACTAGGGTTTGGAGATGAGATGGTGCTGGTGAAGATGTTGATGGAGATTGCCTTCTCCCGATGAGAGGAGCGTTGGTGATGACGATGGTGATGATTTCCCCCTCCGGGAGGGAAGTATCCCCAGCAGAACAGCTCTGTCGGAGCTCTAGATTGGTTCCGCCTCGTGGCAGCGGAGTCTCGTCCCGAAAAGTTCCTTCTGATTTTTTTTCTCATTGAAAGACTTCATATAGTAGAAGATGGACGTCGGAGACCCACTAGGGGGCCCACGAGGAGACCCACCAGGGGGGCCACGAGGTAGGGGGCGCGCCCCCCACCCTCGTGAGCAGGGTGTGGGCCCCCTGGCCTTCATCTTTGGCGAGGATTTTTCTTTATTTATTTTAAGATGTTCCGTGGAGTTCCAGGACATTTGGAGTTGCGCAGAATAGGTCTCTAATATTTGCTCCTTTTCCAGCCCAGAATTCTAGCTGCCGGCATTCTCCCTCCTTATGTAAACCTTGTAAAATAAGAGAGAATAGCCATAAGTATTGTGACATAAAGTGAAATAACAGTCCATAATGCAATAAATATCGATATAAAAGCATGATGCAAAATGGACGTATCAATGGGCCAAGTAGCACGATCAATGTAAGAATGGTGATTCAATAATCAAAAGTCTTAGAATGAAACTATCGACCATTAACTTCAAGGTAATAAGGTTGCTAGAGGTATAGAATCCAAGCAGCCTCGTTCACTTGTTGATATTCCCGGTTAGTCAATACGGGGACCAAGAAAGATGGTGCTTGTGTGAAGTATCACTATACCAAGAATTCTTAAGAGGTGGAGCAATCCTTGCGACATGCTTGACATAAAAGACAGTAATACTTCAATGTAGAATATAATACAAACTGGATAGCAAGTTGCATCCATAACATGAACATGTTTGTGATGAGAGGAAGGTAATAATGTTGCCAATGGTAACTCAAATTACCAAGGGACGAGGACGACACTTATCATCATGAATTAGATTGATATCCTGGAAGGATTCAAAATGTTGACGATGATCATGACAAATTTTGTTGAGAGGCTCCACGAAGAGGCAACGAACAGTGACTGCATCAAACAAAAGGACCGATGAAGAAAAAGATTGGAATCAAGCTTTCTATTCGAGGCGTAATGATATGGCAAGGAAGATCGACGTAAGCTTAGCTCATCGTCGAAAGTGGTGCTTCGGGAATAAGGACCAGGTAGCACAGTTAAAATCATCACGATAATGATATAGCCAAACAAGCTAGGAATGACATGATCGGGTACAAACTCGTAAGTAAAGAAGATTACTTAGAGTTGTTGAAATGTAATGCGGGATCGGTTCAGTTATGAGTGTCCTTGAATGTTTAAAATCTCGGAACCCGTGAAAATTGGGATCAGTGGGAATGTAGCACTTGATGAAGAACTTATAAGAAGTTATACAGTTCCATGATAATCTCGAGATACCAGGGGGGTAATTCTCGATGATAGAACAAAGTAGAGGTTGGACTAGGGTAATTCTCTACAGAAGACAAGTGCTCAAACTTTCACGAGAAATGGGATCAAGGAGAAACATGGTCAAAACCACTTCCACAGATACAAGATGAACTTATAACAAAGGTATAATTATTTTAATAGAAGCTTCCATGATAAGGTATACATCGTGTCCATGGGCATGAACACAGGGTTCAAGGTCGACTCCCACATGTTAAACGCATAACCTTTCATTTACCTCTCGTATTTTGAAAATGACATTAGTTGTAATATTGAAATTTTATCTAACATAACAACAGTAGAGTATGACCCGTAGTAGTTTCCAGGTTCACACAGATTCGAAAAGCCATAGGTTCAACCCATCTGGGCCTCTTTGGAACATATACCACAAGGTTCAGGAGTGAATAACTCAAGCTCGGGAGCAGAGCATGGTTGACAAAAGCAGGGGATACAATTTACCAAAGGCATTATGTATTCGATGAAAGGCTCACAAGTTTAATGAATATGAAGGACGGTGTCGGACAAAATCCAACAAAGGATCTGATGTGAGTATCGGTACTCAACCGGAGGAAGAAAGAATGCAAGGAGATCATATTATAGAAACTACTGACTAACTCAAAGCTCTGATTCAAAGGAATTATGAATTCGAAGACAAGGGATCAGAAGCAATGCTCTGATTAGGGATGGACAAGTTGAATAGCCTTAGGGGTACAATTGATGGCAATCTGGTGGGTCGAGATCTAGCTCATGTTTAAAATGGCGTCTGAGCCGGAAGGATGAATTCCAAGATCTGGTTGAGGATTGCGAGCATTCGCACCTATTGAATCAATGGGCTCAAAATGATAGTGTCAAAGGATTCCAATAATATTACTATACCTATGGGATTAACCATAATGCAAGCAAGCAAGAATTTCAAGAGTAATAAGCTGTTGACGATTTTTGGTAGATCGAATAGCATTTCAAAGACCCTTGTGAAATACATAAATCAACTGGGATGGGCGGATACTCTCTAAGTGCGAGAAAATTATCCGTAAGGGTATTCAGGTGGCAAAGAACTGGCAGTGGGCACAGAGTATTCTTGAAACCATAGAGAAAATTTCGGGGTATCTTGTAATAACAAGATCAATGGGGAATGGTTATAAATGGAAAGTGTACGTGATTATCCATAGGGGTTTATCAATGGAAGGGAATTGCAAAAGCGATGAGCACAATGGTCTCGGAGAAACATTGAATAGAATCTTCAGTACCTTCTGGTGAAGCAGTCGATCATTTGGAATGAAGGGGCTCTCTGACAGGAAGTGGTAACAAGAACCTAAAGTTATAATTAGTAAAATCATTTAACCCGAAGAGAAGAGAGATCGGAATCCCAGAGTATAGATGAGGAATAAAAGATCCTAATACCACCCAATGGCGACGTGGGCCCATGGGCTGCACAGCCATGTTAGTAAAACAATTTTCATCGACTAGACTCAACTTCTGCCAAGGAGTGTGGAAGGGGGATTCCTACAAGTAGTCGGCTCTGATACCAACTTGTGACGCCCCCGATTCAATGATACACTAATCATACACGCAAATGTGTACGATCAAGATCAGGGACTCACAGGAAGATATCACAACACAACTCTACAAATAAAATAAGTCATACGAGCATCATATTACAAGCCAGGGGCCTCAAGGGCTCGAATACAAGAGCTCGATCATAGACTAGTCAGCGGGAGCAACTATATCCGAGTACAGACATAAGTTAAACAAGTTTGCCTTAAGAAGGCTAGCACAAACTTGGATACCGATCGAAAGAGGCGCATGCCTCCTGCCTGGGATCCTCTTAAACTACTCCTGGTCGTCGTTAGTGGGCTGCACGTAATAGTAGGCACCTCCAGTGTAGTAGGAGTCGTCGTCAACGGTGGCGTCTGGCTCCTGGGCTCCAACGTCTGGTTGCAGCAATCGGGTATAGGAAGGAGGAAAAGGGGGAGCAAAGCAACCATGAGTACTCATTCAAAGTACTCGCAAGCAAGGAGCTACACTACATATGTATGCATTGGTATCAAATGGAATAAGGGTATCATATGTGGACTAAATTGCAGAATGCCGGAATAAGAGGGAGATAGATTGCCCTATCGAAGACTACGCTTCTGGCCACCTCCATCTTGCAGCATGTAGGAGAGAGCAGAAGGTAAGTTCAACAAGTAGCACCGTGTAGCATAAACCTACCCGGCCCTGTTAGAGACCGACCACCGGGTTGTATCTGGCACTTGGGAGGGTGTGTTTTATGAAGTATCCGGTTCTAGTTGTCATAAGGTCAAGGTACAACTCCAAGTCGTCCTGTTACCGAAGATCACAGCTATTCGAATAGATTAACTTCCCTGCAGCGGTGCACCACATCTCCCAACACGCTCAATCCCCTTTGTCTGGACACACTTTCCTGGGTCATGCCCGGCCTCGGAAGATCAACACGTCGCAGCCCTACCTAGGCACAACAGAGAGGTCAGCACACCGGTCTAAATCCTATGGCGCAGGGGTCTGGGCCCATCGCCCATTGCACACCTGCATGTTGCGTACGCGGCCGGAAGCAGACCTAGCCCCCTTAATACAAGAGCAGGATTACGGTCCAATCCGGCACGCGCCGCTTAGTCGCTGATGTCACGAAGGCTTCGGCTGATACCACGACGTCGAGTGCCCATAACTGTTCCCGTGTAGTTGGTTAGTGCGTATAGGCCAGTGGCCAGACTCAGATCAAATACCAAGATCTCGTTAAGTGTGTTATTTTGAAGTAACCGTGAACGCCGACCAGGGCCAGGCCCACCTCTCTCCTAGGTGGTCTCAACCTGCCCTGTCGCCTCGCCACAAAGTAACAGTCGGGGGCCGCCGGGAACCCAGGCCCACCACTACCTGGGTGGAACCACCTGCCCCTTCAACCCCCAACATCAGAATCACTTGCGGGTACTCAAAGAGCTGACCCGACTTTAGTCACAACATTTATAGTATGTATATACCCGTGATCACCTCCCGAGTGATCATGGCCCGATAGTATAGCATGGCAGACGGACTAGAATGTAGGGCCACTGATGAAGTTCTAGCAACCAATATTAAGTATGTAATATTGCAGGTAAGGTATCAATAGTTGTAGCAACAATGACAGGCTATGCATCAGGATAGGATTAACGGAAAGCAGTAACATGCTACACTACTCGAATGCAAGCAGTATAGAGAAAAGTAGGCGATATCTGGTGATCAGGGTGGGGGGGGGGGCTTGCCTGGTTGCTCTGGCAAGAGAGAGGGGTCGTCAACACCGTAGTCATACTGGGTAGCAGCTGCGTCGGTCTCGTAGTCTATCAGAGAGAAGAGGGGTAAGAAATAGTAAATATAGAGCAAACAAGTGCATAATAGGACAACAGGCAGGGCTAGACGTGTTCTAACACGGTGCTACACGTTACCGGCGAAGGGGATAACATCCGGGGATGCTTTCGCGAAGTTTGGCATTTTCGGACAGATGAAACAGAGAGGAAGGTTGCATGTTCGATATGCTAGGGATGTGTGATAGATGAACGGAGAGCGTATTCCGATTCATCTCGCCGATCTGAGCAACTTTCGTGTATAAAACTTTTCCATCCGAGTTACGGTTTAATTTCTACGCAATTTTAAAGATTATAATAATATTCTGAAAATCCCTGAAATTCTGCTAAGTCTGAGAATTCGCCAGTTTTAAACATCACTTAGCTGTTTTCAAAAGGCTACAACTATGGATCTCTACCTCCTATGATTTTCTGCCTTATATCAATTTTGAGCATTTTTCTGTGATCTAGATGTTAGTACCAACTACAACCATATTAGAGTCCATTTGCTTGATCATCAAGAGCTCTAAAGTAGCTTTGAAAATAAAGCTGTTTTCAGTTTTTTAGTTAACAGAACGTTGAACTTTGTGATTTTCGTAGGAATTAATCCACGCATCAAAAAGAATTTTCCAGTGGGATAAACAAAAGTTTGTCAAGTATACTTTCTACTCATATTAATTTTACCCATGTTAACCGCTGATTAGACGTTGTTTAGAGGTCGTATAAAGGGCCAGACAATGTCAAATTAGAAAAGCTAGCACTAGCTACGGTAACTGAATGGTACTGTAGCAGTGCAGCATAGCAGCAGGCAACTGCGGGAGCAGGAAAGCAGCAGTAGTGCAGCGGTGCGGCGAGGCTGGAGGTAGGCGTGGCCGGGCAGAGGCGGGCTCGACCACCCACTCAGCGCACACACACTGGGCGCACGCACACACACGGACGCGCCGGCGATCACGGCATTGGCTAGGGGACGCAACGCGCGAGAGGCAGAGGCGACGCACGGGCAGAGCAGCTAGCAACGGCAACAACTCAAGTCAGGGGGGCATGGCGAGCAGTTGCAGGCATGATGCGGGCGTGCACATGCAGCAGCACAAGCAGAAGGTAGCAGCAGCCACAAGGCAGGGAGCGCGCCCCCCAAGAGTGCGCGCGCGCCCGAGAGAGCGCGTCCCTGGGCGGACAGAGAGGCGGTCAGGGTGCGGACGGGGTGGACGGGACTTGGTGTGCGGGCGCGGTGAGCGCGTCCGAAGCGCGGATGGTCAGGGCCACCGCGAGCTCAGCCGAGGTTCGTGCGGCGCGGGTAACAGACGGTGGTGGTTCCGAGCGTGAGCTCGACACGAGCTTGGGCATGGTGTGACGGTCGACGGCTAAGGAGGAAAAAGGCTAGGGGCACGAGGATCGAAGCAAATAGGATGAGGTGGAGCGTGTGCTCACAGTGGTTCGGTAGGGGAGGGCAGCAGGCTCGGGGAGGATCGACGGCGCCGGAGTACGCAGGGAGGAAGCCATGGTCGAGGAAGAAGAAGGGCTCGATTCCTTCGCTGTAGATTGCCCCAGCTTCATCCAATGGTCGAGGAAGAAGAAGCGGTGGCCAGCGCACCTCGTAGACAAGGCTCCCGAGCGCGGGGGCGCGATTGGCCGTGGAATCGAGCGACGCATGGTGTCGGCTGCATTCGGGAGAGAAAGGGGATCGAGAGGAGTGGAGCGATCGAGTGGGGGGAAACAGCTAGGGTTCGTCAAGGGAGGGAGGAGGGCGTCGGAGCCACCTTATACACGACGGGGAACCGCGGGATGGGCGCCACGCACTCACAGCTGCGGCCATGTTGGTCGGATGCGTGCCACCACCTCTCGTGAACAGGAAGGAGCAGGAGGGTGGGGTAGGTGGGCCGGCCTAGTGGCCAAGTGGGTTGTGAAGCCTGGGGGGAGGCCTTTTCTCCCTTTTCTCTTGTTTTCCTTTTAAAAAAATTTGGTTTAGTTTTTAGCTCCTCTTTTGCATTTAGTTGACCCACCAAACAAACTTTTGTAAAATGTGAAACATGTCATATAAATACTAGACAATATTTTTAGAAGGCACGAAAAAGTTTGGGCTCAAAAGGAGTTGCCTAACCATTTTTAGAAATTGGAAAGGCCAATTTAATTGTTGCTGGTCCACCAAATTAAATTTCACGAGCATTTCGGGAATTCAAATGAGGCTAGTTCCAACATGAAAATGATTAGGGGAATTTATAGAATTATTCAAACATGTTTGTTTCACCGTTTGAGAAATGTAAATTTTGACATTAATTTGAAATTGAAATTTGAACCAGTTTGAAACAAACGTGGGATTTAGCAATAGAAAAAATGGTGACATGGCACCATTAACTTTGGATTACTATAGCTTAATTATTCGGGCGTCACAATTCTCCTCCACTACAAGAAATCTCGTCCCGAGATTTAAGGAGTGAAATAAGAGGGAAGCTATAAGAATGGATGTCTGAAAAGATCGGCATCCGATAGTTATCTCAAGGAAGTAGATTTTACAAGCACCAAGAAATGTATCGAGAGTGCTATAAGGAGGTTCAACAAGTTTCAACCAGGTAGGCATCCAGCGGATGCCTAAAACAAGTGATGATGGTGTTCAAAGCAATGAAGAATAATGTTGCCTCTGATACCAGAATGAAACATGGGGAGGAAGTTGGCTCGTGAATTACATACGAAGCCAAGTGCAAAGAATGTTTCGAACTCAAGATTGTACATGATAGTAAGGTTTCAATCCTATGGAACTGTGGGTTATGGGCCCACCATGTGGGTTAAAACTAGAAAGGGGGCCGATAGCAAGGCATGTCAGATGATAGTCTATCAATTATGTTGGCAACGTCGGTACCTAGGGCAAGGGACGAAGAGAATCATCTTCCAGCTCGTTGAACGAGGCGGACCAATAGGTAAAGTTCTCATCCAAAAGTGGTTACTGGAATGTTATCAACAATATTAACAGGGTCTTACTGACAGAGTGGTTCAACGAGGTGCTTACCTAAGCAGGAGAATATTACTACTTAGATCATACTGATCACCAGTAAGGTTAAACAAAACAATGGAAAGGAAAAGGTGATCATCAGATTAAACAGATGATGGAAAGGAAAATGTGTTTAAACACATGTTTCAGGGATATATCATTCCCAAGGACAAGCAGAGCACGATATCCATGACAAGATAGAAAGTAGAAAACCATTTAGGTAAGGGCAGAGGAATTTCATGACATAACCCATACAACAGTGTTTGGATAATTGATAAAGAGAATTTAGCATTGTGCTTCAAATGCTTTTATTGAAAATCGGATTACCACAGACATGCTTCGGGATAGCATTGACATGGTCTTTAAGCAAAGGTCATACTTTGGATACTCAAAGGATTTATCAGGAACAACTTATAGAATAAGTCTTCAATTTCATCATGGAAGAAGGTTTTAACCTTGCCAAAAGGAAATTATAACAATAGGTCCTCCAGCCAGGTGTGCTAGGCATGACATCAACTTACCGGGTCATAAAAGACCAGTGTTATACTTCTTGGAAATATGTTTCAACCATCATATCTGACCGAGATTCAGATCTGATTGGTGTCAGGATACCTCGGACTCAGGATGCCTGAGAAGAAAAGGTGCAAAATAATTTGAAGAGATGACATAGTAAGTTTCTCGGGAAATGAACTATGGAAGCGAGTTCTGAAACAAGAGTTCATCATTAAACAAAGGAGAGGATGAGGAGGTAGCTGATGAACTCAGTGATAATTCATCAAGATTTCCAAAAGATGGATTTTCGCAATTATGTGAACAAGGAGATAACATTTTTCAGATCAATGATATAATGAGGTATTCTCAAGGAAAACATACCGGTTAAACATTGGTTGACAGGTGCACCCGAAATATGGGCCAACTAGCACGATCAATGTAAGAATGGCGATTCAATAATCAAAAGTCTTAGAATGAAACTATCAACCATAAACTTCAAGGCTATAAGGTTGCTAGAGGTACATAATCCAAGCAGCCTCGTTCACTTGTTGATATTCCCGGTTAGTCAATACGGGGACCAAGAAAGAATGTTGCTTGCGGGAAATATCACTATACCAAGAATTCTTAAGAGGAGAAGCAATCCTTGCAACATGCTTGACATAAAAGACAATAATACTTCAAGGTAGAATATAATTCAAACTGGATAGCAAGTTGCATCCATAACATGAACATGTTTGTGATGAGAGGAAGGTAATAATGTTGCCGATGGTAACTCAAATTACCAAGGGACGAGGATGGCACTTATCATCATGAATTAGATTGATATCCTAGAAGGATTCAAAATGTTGACGATGATCATGACAAATTTTCTCGAGAGGCTCCACGAAGAGGCAATCAAACAGCGACTGCATCAAACAAAAGGATTGATGAAGCAAAAGATTGGAATCAAGCTTGCTGTTCGAGGCGTAATGATATAGCGAGGAAGATCGACGTAATCTTCGCTCATCGTCGAAAGTGGTTCTCCCGGAATAAGGACCAGGTAGCACATTTAAAATCATCACGATAACGATATAGCCAAACAGGCTAGGAATGACATGATCGGGTACAAACTCGTAAGTAAAGAAGATTACTTAGAGTTGTTGAATTGTAATGCTGGAACGGTTCAGTTATCAGTGTCCTTGAATGTTTAAAAGCTCGGAACCCATGAAAATTGGGATCAGTGGGAATGTAGCACTTGATGAAGAACTCATAAGTTATACAGTTCCATGACAATCTCGAGATACCAGGGGGTAATACTCGACGATAGATCAAAGTAGAGGTTGGACTAGGGTAATGCTCTAAAGAAGACAAGTGCTCAAACTTGCACGAGAAATGGGATCAAGGAGAAACATGGTCAGAACCACGTCCATAGATACAAGATGAACTTTTAACAAGGGGATAATTATTTTAAGAGAAGCTTCCATGATAAGGTATACATCATGTCCATGGGCATGAACACAGGGTTAGAGGTCGGCTCACAATTGTGGAACGCATAACCTTTCATTTACCTCTCGTATTTTGAAAATGACATTAGTTGTAATATTGAAATTTTATCTAACATAACAACAGTAGAGTATGACCCGTCGTAGTTTCCAGGTTGATAGAGATTCGAAAAAGGCATATGTTCAACCCATCTGGGCCTCTTAGGAACATATACCACAAGGTTCAGGAGCAAATAACTCAAGCTCGGGAGCAGAGCATGGTTGAAAAAAGCAGGGGATACAATTTACCAAAGGCATTATGTATCCAATGAAAGGCTCACAAGTTTATTGAATATGAAGGACGGTGTCGGACAAAATCCAACAAAGCATCTGATGTGAGTATCGGTACTCAATCAGAGGAAGAAAGAATGCAAGGAGATCATATTATAGAAACAACTGACTAACGCAAAGCTCAGATTCAAAGGAATTATGAATTCCAAGACAAGGGATCAGAAGCAATGCTCTGATTAGGGATGGACAAGTTGAATAGCCTTAGGGGCACAATTGATGGCAATCTGGTTGGTCGAGATCCAGCTCATGTTTAAAATGGCTTCTGAGCTGGAAGGATGAATTCCAAGATCTGGTTCAGGATTGCGAGCACTCGCACCTATTGAATCAATGCGCTCAAAATGATAGTGGCAAAGGATGCCAATAAGATTACTTTATGGGATTAACCATAATGCAAGCAAGAAAGAATTTCAAGAGCAAAAAGCTGCTGAGGATTTTTGGTAGATCGAATAGCATTTCAAAGACCTTTGTGAAATACATAAATCAACTGGGATGAGCGGATACTCGCTAAGTGCGAGAAAATTTTCCGTAAGGGTATTCAGGTGGCAAAGAACTGCAAGGCAGTAGGCACAGAGTATTCTTGAAACCATAGAGAAAATTTCGGGGTATCTTGTAATGACAAGATCAACGGGGAATGATTATAAATGGAAAGTGTACGTGATTATCCATAGGGGTTTATCAACGGAAGGGAATTGCAAAACCGATGGGCACAAGGGTCTCGGAGAAACATTGAATAGCATCTTCAGAACCTTCTCGTGAAGCAGTCGATCATTTGGAATGAAGGAGCTCTCCGACAGGAAGTGGTAACGAGAACCTAAAGTTATAATTAGTAAAATCATTTAACCCGAAGAGAAGAGAGATCAGAATCCCAGAGTATAGACGAGGAATAAAATATCCTAATACCACCCAATGGCGACGTGGGCCCATGGGCTGCACAGCCATGTTAGTAAAACAGTTTTCATCGACTAGACTCAAGATCGGTCAAGGAGTGTGGAAGGGGGACTCCTACAAGCAGTCGGCTCTGATACCAACTTGTGACTCCCCCGATTCAATCGTACACTAATCATACATGCAAACGTGTACGATCAAGATCAGGGACTCATGGGAAGATATCACGACACAACTCTACAAATAAAATAAGTCATACAAGCATCATATTACAAGCTAGGGGCCTCGAGGGCTTGAATACAAGAGCTCGATCATAAACGAGTCAGCGGGAGCAAAAATATCTTAGTACAGACATAAGTTAAACAAGTTTGCCTTAAGAAGGCTAGCACAAACTAGGATAGAGATCGAAAGAGGCGCAGGCCTCCTGCCTGGGATCCTCCTAAACTACTCCTGGTCGTCGTCAGCGGGCTGCACGTAGTAGTAGGCACCTCTAGTGTAGTAGGAGTCGTCGTCAATGATGGCGTCTGGCTCTTGGGCTCCAACGTTTGGTCGCAGCAATCGGGTATAGGAAGGAGGAAAAGGGGGAGCAAAGCAACCGTGAGTACTCATCCAAAGTACTCGCAAGCAAGGAGCTACACTACATATGTATGCATTGGTATCAAATGGAATAAGGGTATCATATGTGGACTAAACAGCAGAATGCCGGAATAAGAGGGGGATAGCTGGTCCTATCGAAGACTACGCTTCTGGCCACCTCCATCTTGCAGCACCGTGTAGCATAAACCTACCCGGCGATCCTCTCCTCGTCGCCCTGTTAGAGACCGATCACCGGGTTGTATATGGCACTTGGAAGGGTGTGTTTTATGAAGTATCTGGTTCTAGTTGTCATAAGGTCAAGGTACAACTCCAAGTTGTCCTGTTACCGAAGATCACGACTATTCGAATAGATTAACTTCCCTGCAGGGGTGCACCACATTTCCCGACACGCTCGATCCCCTTTGTCCGGACACACTTTCCTGGGTCATGCCCGGCCTCAGAAGATCAACACGTTGCAGCCCTACCTAGGCACAACAGAGAGGTCAGCACACCGGTCTAAATCCTATGGTGCAGGGGTCTGGGCCCATCGCCCATTGCACACCTGTATGTTGCGTACGCAGCCGGAAGCAGACCTAGCCCCCTTAATACAAGAGCAGGCTTACGGTCCAATCCGGCGTGCGCCGCTCAGTCGCTGACGTCACAAAGGCTTCAGCTGATACCACGACGTCGAGTGCCCATAACTGTTCCCGTGTAGTTGGTTAGTGCATATAGGCCAGTGGCCAGACTCAGATCTAATACCAAGATCTCGTTAAGTGTGTTATTTTGAAGTAACCGCGAACGCCGACCAGGGCCAGGCCCACCTCTCTCCAAGGTGGTCTCAACCTGCCCTGTCGCCTCGCCACAAAGTAATAGTCGGGGGCCGCCGGGAACCCAGGCCCACCACTACCTAGGTGGAACCACCTGCCCCTTCAACCCCCAACATCAGAATCACTTGCGGGTACTCAAAGAGCCGACCTGACTTTAGTCACAACATTTATAGTATGTATATATGTATGTATATACCCGTGATCACCTCCCGAGTGATCACAACCTGATAGTATAGCATGGCAGACGGACTAGAATGTAGGGCCACTGATGAAGTTCTAGCAACCTATATTAAGCATGTAGGATTGCAGGTAAGGTATCAACAGTTGTAGCAACAATGACAAGCTATGCATCAGGATAGGATTAATGGAAATCAGTAACATGCTACACTACTCTAATGCAAGTAGTATAGAGAAGAGTAGGCAATATCTGGTGATCAAGGGGGGGATTGCCTTGTTGCTCTGGCAAGAGAGAGGGGTCGTCAACACCGTAGTCGTACTAGGTAGCAGCGGCAATTGTCTCGTAGTCTATTGGAGAGAAGAGGGGGAAGAAATAGTAATACAGAACAAACAAGTGGATAACAGGACAACATGTAGAGCTAGACGTGTTCTAACGCGGTGTTACACGTTACCGGCGAAGGGGATAACATCGCGGGATGCTTTTCCGAAGTTTGGCATTTTCGGACAAATGAAACGGAGGGGAAGGTTGCATGTTCGCTATGCTAGGGATGTGTGATAGATGAACGAAGAGTGTATTCCGATTCATCTCGCCGATCTGAGCAACTTTCATGTATAAAACTTTTCCATCCGAGTTACAGTTTAATTTCTATGTAATTTTAAAGATTATAATAATATTCTGAAAATCCCTAAAATTCTACTAAGTCTGAGAATTCGCCAGTTTTAAACAACACTTAGCTGTTTTCAAAAGGCTACAACTATGGATCTGTACCTCCTATGATTTTGTGCATTATATCAATTTTGAGCATTTTTCTGTGATCTACATGTTAGTACCAACTACATCCATATTAGAGTCCATTTGCTTGATCATCAAGAGCACTAAAGTAGCTATGAAAATAAAGTTGTTTTCAGTTTTTTAGTTAACAGAATGTTGAACTTTGTGATTTTCGTAGGAATTAATCCAGGCATCGAAAAGATTTGGTCCAATGGCATAAAATGAAGTTTGTCAAGTATACTGTCTACTCATATTAATTTTACCCATGTTAACCGCTGATTAGACATTGTTTAGAGGTTGTACAGAGGGCCAGACAATGTCAAATTAGAAAAGCTAGCACTGGCTACAGTAACTGAATGTTACTGTAGCAGCGTAGCACAGCAGCAGGCAGCTGCGGGAGCAGGAAAGCATCAGCAGTGCAGTGGTGCGGCAAGGCGGGAGGTGGGCGTGGCCGCGCAGAGGCGGGCTCGACCACCCACTCAGCGCTCACGCACTACACGCACGCACACCCACGGACGCGCCGGCAGTCATGACATTGCCCAGGGGACGCAGCGCGCGAGAGGCAGAGGCGACGTGCGGGCAGAGCAGCTAGCAGCGGCAACAACTCAAGTCAGGGGGGCGTGGCGAGCAATTGTGGGCACGATGCAGGCGAGCACACGCAGCGGCACAAGCAGAAGGTAGCAGCGGCCCACAAGGCAGGGAGCGCGGCCCACGAGCGTGCGCGTGCATGCGCGCGAGAGGGCGCGTCCCTGGGCGGACAGAGAGGCGGTCAGGGTGCGGACGGCGCGGACGGGACTCGGTGTGCGGTCGCGGTGAGCGCTTGCGAAGCGCGGACGGTCAGGGTGTTAGCAACCTAACAATTCCTCTCTTGATCTATTGCTCTTGCACACAAATTCGAGTTGCAAATAGGGATTACAATCTCTGGATACAAGAATTGGGGGAAGGAGGAGGAAGGGAAGAGAGCCGCCGCCGGGTTCGTGCCGTGATCCACAGGATACCGTGCTCGTGGCCTGCTTCCGAATACTTCTAGGCTATAGCCGAGGGGTGTGCATAGATGGGCCTGGCCCATGAGCTGTCAAAGGGGAAAGCCCAGGTATGAGTATGGGCCAAGGGAGGTTCCCTGACATCCCTCCCTTCTTGAAATGCGGTTTGCCCCCAAGCCGCTATCATGAAGGCTTCGCCAGGATCCCATGGTGCTTGAAGATTCTTGATCATGCCGGGATCCCCATGGTAGTTTTTGCGGTAGCAGCCATGGTTGAGGTGGACTTGAACAAGCTCGAAGAAGTTATCAGGCTTGAGGTAGTAGTAGTCATGGCCGACGGTGACCAGGTTGAAGTAGGTGTTGTGGTTGATGACCTTGGGAGAGAAGGCGACCGAGAAGTAGCCACCACAGTCGAAGCCGAAGTAGTGCCCGTAGCTGATGCAGCCTTGCGCGAAGACGTCGGCGAAGGCAATGACACCCCTCCCTTCTTGAAAATGATCTCGTGGCAGGGGATACAATTTACCAAAGGCATTATGTATCCGATGAAAGGCTCATAAGTTTAATGAAAATGAAGGACGGTGTCGGACAAAATCCAACAAAGGATCTGATGTGAGTACCGGTACTCAACCAGAGGAAGAAAGAATGCAAGGAGACCATATTATAGAAACAACTAACTAACGCAAATCTCAGATTCAAAGGAATTATGAATTCCAAGACAAGGGATCAGAAGCAATGCTCTGATTAGGTATGGACAAGTTGAATAGCCTTAGGGGCACAATTGATGGCAATCTGGTTGGTCGTGATCCAGCTCATGTTTAAAATGGCTTCTGAGCCGGAAGGATGAATTCCAAGATCTGGTTGAGGATTGCGAGCATTCGCACCTATTGAATCAATGGGCTCAAAATGATAGTGGCAAAGGATGCCAATAAGATAACTATAGTTATGGGATCCTCCTAAACTACTCCTGGTCGTCGTCAGCGGGCTGCACGTAGTAGTAGGCACCTCCAGTGTAGTAGGAGTCATCGTCAATGGTGGCGTCTGGCTCCTGGGCTCCAACATCTGGTCGCAGCAATCGGGTATAGGAAGGAGGAAAAGGGGGAGCAAAGAAACCGTGAGTACTCATCCAAAGTACTCGCAAGCAAGGAGCTACACTACATATGTATGCGTTGGTATCAAATGGAATAAGGGTATCATATGTGGACTGAACTGCAGAATGCCGGAATAAGTGGGGGATAGCTAGTCCTATCGAAGACTACGCTTCTGGCCACCTCCATATTACAGCATGTAGGAGAGAGCAGAACGTAAGTTCAACAAGTAGCACCGTGTAGCATAAACCTACCTGGCGATCCTCTCCTCGTCGCCCTGTTAGAGACCGACCACCGGGTTGTATCTGGCACTTGGAAGGGTGTGCTTTATGAAGTATCCGGTTCTAGTTGTCATAAGGTTAAGGTACAACTCCAAGTCGTCCTGTTACCAAAGATCACGGCTATTCGAATAGATTAACTTCCCTGCAGGGGTGCACCAAATTTCCCAACACGCTCGATCCCCTTTGTCCGGACACACTTTCCTGGGTGATGCCCGGCCTCAGAAGATCAACACGTCGCAGCCCTACCTAGACACAACAGTAAAGTCAGCATGCCGGTCTAAATCCTATGGTGCAGGGGTCTGGGCCCATCACCCATTGCACACCTGCACATTGCGTACGCATCCGGAAGCATACCTAGCCCCCTTAATACAAGAGCTGGCTTACGGTCCAATCCGGCGCGCGCCGCTCAGTCGATGATGTCACGAAGGCTTTGGCTGATACCACGATGTCGAGTGCCCATAATTGTTCCCGCGTAGTAGGTTAGTGCGTATAGGCCAGTGGCCAGACTCAGATCAAATACCAAGATCTCGTTAAGCGTGCTATTTTGAAGTAACCACAAACGCCGACCAGGGCCAGGCCCACCTCTCTCCTAGGTGGTCTCAACCTGCCCTATCGCCTCACCACAAAGTAACAGTCGGGGGCCGCCGAGAACCCATGCCCACCACTACCTGGGTGGAACCACCTGCCCCTTCAACCCCCAACATCAGAATCACTTGCGGGTACTCAAAGAGCCGACCCGACTTTAGTCACAACATTTATAGTATGTATATATGTATGTATATACCCCTGATCACCTCCCGAGTGATCACGACCCGATAATATAGCATGGCAGACGGACTAGAATGTAGGGCCACTGATGAAGTTCTAGCAACCTATACTAAGCATGTAGGATTACAGGTAAGGTATCAACAGTTGTAGCAACAATGACAGGCTATGCATCAGGATAGGATTACCGGAATTCTGTAACATGCTACACTACTCTAATGCAAGCAGTATAGAGAAGAGTAGGCGATATCTGGTGATCAAGGGGGGGGGCTTGCCTTGTTGCTCTGGCAAGAGAGAGGGGTCGTCAACACCGTAGTCGTACTGGGTAGCAGCGGAATCGGTCTCGTAGTCTATCGGAGAGAAGAGGGGGAAGAAATAGTAAATACAGAGCAAACAAGTGGATAACATGACAACATGCAGGGCTAGACGTGTTCTAACGCGGTGCTACACGTTACCGGCGAAGGCGATAACATCCAGGGATGCTTTTATGAAGTTTGGCATTTTCGGCCAATTGAAATAGAGGGGAAGGTTGCATGTTCGCTATGCTAGGGATGTGTGATAGATGAACGGAGAGCATATTCCGACTCGTCTCGCCGATCTGAGCAACTTTCATGTATAAAACTTTTCCATCCGAGTTACGGTTTAATTTCTATGTAATTTTAAAATTATAATAATATTCTGAAAATCCCTAAAATTCTACTAAGTCTGAGAATTCGCCAGTTTTAAACATCACTTAGCTGTTTTCAAAAGGCTACAACTATGGATCTGTACCTCCTATGATTTTGTAACCTTATATCAATTTTGAGCATTTTTCTGTGATCTACATGTTAGTACCAACTACATCCATATTAGAGTCCATTTGCTTGATCATCAAGAGCTCTAAAGTAGCTATGAAAATAAAGTTGTTTGCAGTTAACAGAACATTGAACTTTGTGATTTTCGTAGGAATTAATCCACGCATTGAAAAGATTTGGTCCAGTGGGATAAAATGAAGTTTTTCAAGTATACTTTCTACTAATATTAATTTTACCCATGTTAACCGCTGATTAGACGTTGTTTAGAGGCTGTACAGAGGGCCAGACAATGTCAAATTAAAAAAGCTAGCACTAGCTACAGTAACTGAATGCTACTGTAGGAGTGTAGCATAGCAGCAGGCAGCTGCGGGAGAAGGAAAGCATCAGCAGTGCAGCGGTGTGGCGAGGCTGGAGGTGGGCATGGCCGGGGAGAGGCGGGCTCGACCACCCACTCATGGCACACACACTACACGCACGCATACACACGGACGCGCCGGCGGTCACGACATTGGCCAGGGGACGCAGCGCGTGAAAGGCAGAGGCGACGCGCGGGCAGAGCGGCTAGCAGCGGTAACAACTCAATTCAGGGGGTCGCGGTGAGCAATTGCGGGCACGATGCGGGTGTGCACACGCAGGAGCACAAGCAGAAGGTAGCAGCAGCCCACAAGGCAGGGAGCGCGCCCCCCGAGCGTGTGGGCGCGCGCGCGAGAGGGCGCGGCCCTGGGTGGATAGAGAGGCGGTCAGGGTGTGGACGGAGCGTTCGGGGCTCGGTGTGCGGGCGCGGTGAGCGCGTCCGAAGCGCGGACGGTCAGGGTGTTAGCAACCTAACAATTCCTCTCTTTATCTTTTGCTCTTGCACACAAATTCGAGTTGCAAATAGGGATTACAATCTCTGGATACAAGAATTGGGGGAAGGAGGAGGAAGGGAAGAGAGCCGCCGCTAGGTTCGTGCCGTGATCCACTGGATACCGTGCTCGTTGCCTGCTTCCAAATACTTCTAGGCTGTAGCCGAGTGGTGTGCATAGATGGGCCTGGCCCATGAGCTGTCAAAGGGGAAAGCCCAGGTATGAGTATGGGCCAGGGGAGGTTCCCTGACACAGGGCGACCGCGAGCTCAGCCGAGGTTCGTGCGGCGCGGGTAGCAGACTATGGTGGTTGCTAGCGTGAGCTCGACACGAGCTCGGGCGCGGTGTGACGGTCGATGGCTAAGGCAAAAAAAGGCTAGGGGCAAGAGGATCGAAGCAAACAGGACGAGGGGGAGCGTGTGCTCAATGTGGTTCAGTAGGCGAGGGCAGCAGGCTCGGGGACGATTGACGGCGCCGGAGTTCGCCGGGAACAAGCCACGGTCGAGGATGAAGAAGGGCTCGATTCCATCGATGTAGATCGCCCAGGAGGAAGAAGAAGCGGTGGCCGGCGCACCTTGTAGACAAGGCTCCCGAGCGCGCGGGCGCCGCTGGCCGCGGAATCGAGCGACGCACGGTGTTGGCTGCATTCGGGAGAGAGAGGGGAGCGAGAGGAGTGGACCGATCGAGTGGGGGAAAGTGCTAGGGTTCGTCAAGGGAGGGAGGAGGGCGTCGGGGCCACCTTATACACGACGGGGAACCGCGGGATGGCCGCCACGCACTCACAGCCGCGGCCATCGTGGTCGGATGGGTGCCACCACCTCTCGTGAACAGGAAGGAGTAGGAGGGTGGGGTAGGTTGGCCGGCCTAGTGGCCAAGTGGGCTGTGAAGCCTGGGGGAGGCCTTTTCTCCTTTTTCTCTTGTTTTCCTTTTAAAGATTTTTGTTTTAGTTTTTAGCTCCTCTTTTGCATTTAGTTGACCCACCAAACTAACTTTTGTAAAATGTGAAACATGTCATATAAATACTAGACAATATTCCTAGAAGGCACGAAAAAGTTTGGGCTCAAAAGGAGTTGCCTAACCATTTTTTGAAATTGGAAAGGTAATTTCACGGGCATTTCGGGAATTCAAATGAGGCTGGTTCCAACACGAAAATGATTAGGGGAATTTATAGAATTATTCAAACATGTTTGTTTCACCGTTCGAGAAATCTGAATTTTGACTTTAATTTGAAATTGAAATTTGAACCTGTTTGGAACAAACGTTGGATTTAGCAACAGAAAAAATGATGACGTGGCACCATTAACTTTGGATTACTGTAGCTTAGTTATCCGGGCATCACACTCTGGCACCTCTAAAAATCCCTGCTTCCCTCTGAGAAGGGTCGATCTATTTACTTTTATGTTGAGTCATCACCCTGTCATTAAAAAGCACCAGTTGGGGAGCACCGTTGTCATTTGCATGTATTACTATTAGTTTACATTGAGTATGACTGTGACTCGATCTTTTTTACCATGAATTAAAATGTTTAGTCGGTCCTTGATCTTCAGAGGTGCTCTGCATTTATGTTTTGCGGTATCATCTTGTTATATCATATTGTGATTGTTTTGAAAAAGTGTTGTCATCCGAGATTTATTATTATGGCTCGGTAGTTGATTATGCCATTGATATGAGTAAAAATGAGACCTAAATGTTATTGTGAATATGGTTAGTTCATAATCTTTACTGAAAACTTGAATGCTGGCTCTACATATTTACAGCAAGATCAAACCGAGTTTATAAAAGTATTTCTTTATCACTTTCAGTTTGTGAACTGAATTGCTTGAGGACAATCAAAGGTTTAAGCTTGGGGGAGTTGATACGTCTCCATCGTATCTACTTTTGCAAACACTTTTGACCTTGTTTTGGACTCTAACTTGCATGATTTGAATCGAACTAACCCGGACTGACGCTATTTTCAGTAGAATTGCCATGGTGTTATTGTTGTGTAGAAATAAAAGTTCTCGGAATGACCTGAAACTTCACGGAGAATATTTTTGGAATATATAAAAAATACAGGCAAAAGAATCAACCCCCCTGGGGCGCGCCCCCTGTCTCGTGGGCCCCCATAAGGCTCCACCGACCTCAACTCCAACTCTATATATTCACGTTCGGGGAGAAAAAAATCAAGGATAAGGATTCATCACGTTTTACGATACGGAGCCGCCACCAAGCCCTAATCTCTCTCGGGAGGGCTGATCTGAAGTCTGTTCGGGGCTCTGGAGAGGGGAATCCGTCGCCATCGTCATCAGCAACCTTCCTCCATCACCAATTTCATGATGCTCACCACCGTGCATGAGTAATTTCATCGTAGGCTTGCTAGACAGTGATGGGTTGGATCTGATTTATCATGTAATCAAGTTAGTTTTGCTAGGGTTTGATCCCTAGTATCCATTATGTTCTGAGATTGATGTTGCTATGACTTTGCTATGCTTAATGCTTGTCACTAGGGCCCAAGTGCCATGATTTGAGATCTGAACCTATTATGATTCCATGAATATATGTGAGTTCTTGATCCTATTTTGCAAGTCAATAGTCACCCCCTATGTGTTATGATCCGTTAACCCCAAAGTGACAATAATCGGGACAATTACCGGTGATGACCGTAGTTTGAGGTGTTGGAGATATGCCCTAGAGGCAATCATGTATGATGATATTTCCTATGTGTTTATGAATAAAGATAGTCCTTGGACATTATCCATGATGTGTATCAGCAAGTACGTGACTTGTTTGTGGGACTATGCATTGTATGATGAACGTCCTAAAAGGTCCCTAGTTGAAAGGGATATGTGGACACACAGCCATCTAGACGTGCATATGACACGGTCAATGGCTTGGTCTCACTAGCCATGGGGCATTGGATGCCAACCGGATAATATGGACTCGGAAGGATCTGGTCAGATTCAACATAGTCGGATCCGAGTTGAGATAAGGTCCGAGTAAGACAGACCCAACTATGAGACGCAACGATATGTCATCTGTGAGTCTCTAGTACAACATACGTTCTATGTGCTAATACCTGAGCTGGCGCATGTACTCGGGATGGTAACAGACTTGCTTTGGGCCAATCAAACACTACTCCGTGACTGGGTAGTTACAAAGGTAGGTTTCGGGCTTGTCCAGACCCATGCTGCGAGATATGGTCGAGCAAGATGGGATTTGCCCCTCCGATCAGGAGAGATATACTCTGGGCCCCTCGTGTGATCCGACAAGGATAAGCATGGCCATGCGACAAGGATTATGAGATAATCTGGTTTGTGGTCGGCATCACTGGCACGAGAAAGAGGTCGGGCTAGCACAAGGATGACAGACTCGCCTTGAGCCCGGCAACATATATCGTGTGGCAAAAGGAATAGAAGTGTGATGTACAGGTTCGCCTAACCAGCTTCAATCTCTGCTTGGTGGTCGGCATGCCTTTCTAGAGGCCGGTACTAGCCAGGTAGTCTAGAGGTGATCCTAACTGCGACCAAGCTGGCTTGAACCTAAGGGGTCACGTGCTTAAGGGAAGGAACCTACGAGGTCGGATCCGAGGACACTGGTCGGATGTGATCCGAGCTGTATTCGGATTGTGGCCGAGTAGACTTATGGACTTTAGGGTCCATGCGTGGCCCTAGTGTTGAGCCCACGACGGACGCCTATATAAAGTGGGGTGTGGCACACTCATGCGGTTGATCACTTCGGCGCTGTCACTAGGGTTTGCATGTGTTGAGAATAGACACCTCCACTCGCCGCCGGTTGTGTGATCGGACCTAGTAGTCCGCCACATGACATTCCTCCTACACGCGCGGATACCATTAGAGGCGTGCGCCGCTCCGGCGAACCTGTACGTGTGAACCGATGACCGGCTGCACGAGGGAGATCGGACGAGGAGGAGACGATCCACACGGACGCGCTGCCCCAACTCTTCTTCCGCTACATAGCACTACTCGTCTAGTGGTAACGAACTGTGATCCATCTCCCATAGCATGTTCTTGGTTGTTCTGCGCGTAGGAAAATTTTAATTTGCAGTCAACGCACCCTACCGTAGATCCCAACATGAGGAGTTCATGTATTCACTAAGTGTTAATGCTTTGTTCCGGTACTCTATTAAAAGGAGGCCTTAATATCCCTTAGTTTCCGATAGGACCCCGCTGCCACGGGAGGGTAGGGCAAAAGATGTCATGCAAGTTCTTTTCCATAAGCACGTATGACTATATTCGGAATACATGCCTACATTACATTGATGAACTGGAGCTAGTTCTGTGTCACCCTATGTTATAACTGTTGCATGATTAATTGCATCCGACATAATTATCCATCACTGATCCATTGCCTATGAGCTTTTCTCATATTGATCTTTGCTTCGTTACTTTTCCATTGCCACTATTACAATTACTACAAAACCAATACTATTACTATTACCTTTGCCACCGTTACCGTTACTTCCATATTACTTTGCTACTAAATACTCTGCTGTAGATATTAAGTCTTTCAGGCGCGGTTGAATTGACAACTCAACTGTTAATACTTGAGAATATTCTTTGGCTCCCCTTTTGTCGAATCAATAAATTTGGGCTGAATACTCTACCCTCGAAAACTGTTGCGATCCCCTATACTTGTGGGTTATCACCCCTACCACACACTCTCTTGGGCTAGCCTGTGCTCGCCAAGTTCATGGCAGTCACTACAAAAAAATACACTTCCGTGATGATACGTGTTTGTCACAGTAGGTCGCTTTTTTGTCATGCATGTACATCCATGACAAATTTATGACAGAATCAAGATAGTCATACCTGTGCTGTCGTAGAAGTGTTCCATGACATTACCAAAATTATCATCACGGAAGTGTCCACTTCCATGACGATAAATCGCGCGTCACAGAAGTGCTTTCGTCAAGGGTGACCGACACATGGCATCCACCGTAACGGAATGCCGTTAAGCTATCAGGTCGGGTTTTGGATCCGATAACCCATTAACAGCCCCGACCAATGGGGATTTTGCACGTGTAAAATCATCATTGGCTGGAAGAAACACGTGTCAGCTCATCATTGGGACAGATGTCAACCACTCATTGGACGGAAGGCGCCTATGATACGTCGACACGTGGCATGGCCCAACAGAGGCCCATTCCTGTGAAAAGGCCGGCCCATTTGATTTGGTCAAAAGCTGGCGGGCCGGCCCATGGAACGCCTGTTAACGGCCTGTTCGAATATAGCCCATTTACAACCCGCTAACCCAAGGCCCGTTACGCCCTATCCGAATTGGGCCCAGTAGC